>NC_138234.1:18089930-18257430 GCF_964197995.2 Scardinius erythrophthalmus
ATAATAATATAAGGAATACAAATATATAAATATATAATATCAATATATTATTTTTGTTTCAGTCCTCAGAAGTGAATGTGAATATAATAATATAACATTTTTTTATTAAAAACTAGGGCTGTCAAAAGATTAATCGCGATTAATCGCATCCAAAATAAAAGTTTGTGTTTACATAATATATGTGTGTGTACTGTGTATAATTATTTTGTATATATAAATACACACACATGCATGTATATATTTAAGAAATATTTGCATACATATACTGTATATATTTATATATAATTTATAATATATATAAATATACATTTTTTATATATAAATTACAAATTTTTCTTAAATATATACAAGCATGTGTGTGTATTTATATATACAAATTTAATTATACACAGTACACACACATATATTATGTAAACACAAACTTTTATTTTGGATGCGATTAATCGCGATTAATCTTTTGACAGCCCTATTAAAAACATAAGGAATATAAGTATATCAATATTTTAATATTTTGTTTTAGATTACAAATAATAAATTATTTTGATATTATTGTAGTTTAATAGTGTTTTACATGTTAATATAAACAATTTATATAATATATTGTAATATCTAAAAAAATATATATGTTTATTATAAATATAAGGAATATAATGTCAATATATTACTTTTGTTTTGCATTGAATAACAAGATATGTATTAATATTGAAATGTTTCAGTACTAGAAATGAACGGGAATATAATATAATAAATGAAAATAATAATGTTTATTATATTCCTTATATAAGTATATCAATATTTTGTTTTACAGTACTAAAGTAATACAATTATTTTTATTATAATTATAATAATATAACATAATATAATCTTTTACATATTATCTTATATAATATAATGCATTATAATAGGAATACATTTTTTTTTTTGCATTAATAATAAACTCTATATTCATATATTGTATTAATCATAAAAAATAATCATGTAAAGCTAATTATGATAATTTCAGATTACACCCTATTTCTAAATACTTTGAATTTGTTGAATAAAAAATATTATTTACTTCATTCATGAGCCATTTCCACATCAATTGAGTTTTCCAGCAAATTTGGCCAGGTTACAAATGTATACACACTACGCAGACTTAGCTATAGCCTATAGTATATAGACTTATTTAGTATTTTTTTTAAGCACAATTTACTTTATTTGTTAATAATTTCTACTGTTCAGGAGATCAGAAATGTCAGTTATGTCATATTTAGCTCACTTCTGTATAATGCCAACCCATTACATCTGCTGTTTTTCTTCAGATCGAGCCGTATCTGCCGTACGAGTTCACCTGTGAGGGGATGTTACAGCGCGTCAACGCTTTCATCGAGAACCAGGTACCTTTGACTGAATCTTAGTGGAAATCTAAGGTGTGTGTGTTCGCGTGAGAGTGTGATCTGCTCCACTTCATCTGAAAACACACGTGATGACATTAGACTTGACATGCCTGTGACTATGGTGTAAAGAACGCACGCTCGATCGGTGTCTGTGTGCAGGACTTCTGTCACGGTCAGGTGATGTGGCCTCCTCTGAGCACCTTGCAGGTGAAGCTGGCTCCGGCAGGGAAATCCTGCAAACAGATGTGTCAGGAAGAGCAGCTGATCTGTGAGCCCTCCTTCTTCCAGCATCTCAATAAAGACAAGGATCTGGCCAGGTACACACACACACACCGCAGTTCTCCATCCAGACAGCAGAGGGCAGTGTTGCATTTCACAGGGCTTTTATCGACTGTCTGCTTTACGATTACAATTCAGAATCCGTTTATTTGCTCCCGCTGAGGTTTGTGGGATTTGCTTAGAATTTGCATCAGATTTTGACTCTTTTTCTAAACAACTTGGGTGTCATTATAAAAACCTCATATTTCTTTAGAATATTCATTTAATTCCTGGAAAGAAATTTGATATTATTTAATATTTAATTTATTTTTATTATTTTATAATGGAAATTTATTTAAATATATATTACATAAGAATGTATATATTTATATTTACCTCTTTTTATATATATATGTGTGTGTGTGTATATATGTATGTGTGTGTGTATTTATTTATATATATATATATATATATATATATATATATATATATATATATATATATATATATATATATATATATATATTATATTAATTTTGTTAATATATGTTTTATAATACATTCAAATATTTATTATATTTTAATATTTAAATATAAATATTATTTATTGGATAGTTATTTTAATTTAGTTTGCTTTTATTTATCATTAATGTGATTTACATATTTTAAATATTTTTATTAAATCATATATATTTTATAATGTTAGCATTTTAAATATATTTATATTTAATTATAAATATTATGTATTAGATGCAGATTTTATTTTCCATATATATTTATATATATATATATATATATATATATATATATATATATATATATATATATATATATATATATAATTTTTTTATATTTAAATATAATTATTATTAGATGCATATTTACTTTTTCCTTCATTTTCCATGAATATTTTTTATATTTTAAATATGCATTTTTATGTTCTTAATATACATATTTATTATATATTTAAATTATGAATATTTTCATATTTAATTATAAATATTATATGCATATTTATATTATATTTTCATTTATTTCTCATTAATTAAAAACATGATGATATCATAGTTCTGTAAGACCTTCAGATAGCACTATCTTATTACTATGGAACATAAAAACATGGTATTGCCGCATACAATGTCCAAATAAAACATGGAATAATCTTGCTGCACGTCTAAAACACCACACCGTTACCATGGCGTCTGTCTAAAAACCATGGCACTGTACTTATTGGCGTTTCATATCTTCAAACGTTCTCTCTCTCCATTTCTTGCTGGCAGGTATGGTGTGGAGTGTAAGACGGTGGAGTCCGCCAGTGATATCGTAGTGCCCGCCTACAGTGAATCAGCGCGGCATTGCGTGTTCCAGTCCGACTTGCTGCTGTTCAGCTGTGCCGGGGCTCACCAGTCCCTCACGCGCATCTGTCCCTGCAGAGACTACATGAAAGGCCAGGTGGCGCTGTGCAAGGACTGCTTATAACACACACACACTTAGGCAACCCCGTACGACCAACCAGGCGGTGTTCGAAACCCGCCGTACTGGACCGGACCGGACTGTTACATAGTGCAATGCGGACAGTGCCAGTGTTTTAATGTGCGGTGATGCGAATAAAGAAATCGGAGTAATTCAACTCTTGTTTCATTCCTGTACACGAGCGAACGGAGACGTCTGGAAGTGAGACGCTGGAGTGCGGCAGCTCTCGGCTAAGAGAATACGATCTTGCCGAAATAACGACGGATGGAGAGAGGAGAAACCCTTTTTCTTTTGTTTTAGCTGGATTTATTTTTTGCGCGAACTTGAACAAGTTTCTGCCTGACATACTTGAAGCGGAGTGCAGGGAATCAGAACTCTACACTGCCACCTGCAGGCATGGAGGAAACACTGTAGTGACACTTATTACCCCTGCTGTTTTTCTTTTACGTTCTGTTTTTCTTCTCTCTCTGAAAAACTGACTTTCATCATTGGACCAAGTTTCCTAGTCTGACGACTGACTCTTTGACCGAACTTCACTCTTTTGAAGACTGACACTTGCAGTGTGTGTGTGCGTGTGTTTGTGTGTTGCGAGTACGGTTGTTGTTTTAAAGTCATGGGGAAGCGGACTTCGTGAAGAAACTTCCCCAGTTTAACACTGTAACGGACACTCGACTTACTGGCTCTGTGAAATGACGCGTTCACATGTAAATAACAGGCGCTGAGACATACCGCTATATTCTGCATGGTAGTTTATTTCCTGTGATGCAAACGGCAACTTGTAACAGCACATGCTAACACTGGGAGTTTCCAGTGTTGGTCACTATCCACGGTAAATATCGCAGTACTGCACCAGAGAACTGCCAGGTAAGATATTTTAGTGACACACACACATCGTAAACCAGCCAGTATAACTGAACTAACTGTTAAAGGCACACTATGTAAGATTTTTGGATTAAAATATCCAAAAACCACTATAACAACGTTATATATTTTGTGGATTTGTGTACTTACGTTATCCCAAATGTTTCCAAGAATGTTTAAATCCAGAGAAATAAGCAGTTTTAACCAGGACAAGGACCATTTCCGTGCGTCGCCTATCAATGACATCATACCCGCGTTACCCTCGATTTCTGCTTTTATTTTGTAGAAACCATAGAAACACCAAAGACGCTTAAATATATTATGTGTTTTATTAGACGGGTGAGCAACTGTTTGGATACATTCATCGACAGAAAACGAATCATTGTTATACAGCTTGTCAACACAGTTAGTCTTATTGTTTAAATCTCGTTTTCTTGATTTACCGCGTTTACCATGCCTAAAATCGATCTAGCTCACTGCATAATAAAAGCTCCTCTGCTCTCGAGCTGTGTGTCGCGCTCGTCTCTCATTAGCTATCGCTCCAGCGGCCTCGTAACGTTAATAAATAAATGAAGATGATTCCGCCAAATCGAGGCGTCATCAAGCCACGCCTTTGTTTTGAATAAACGACCTCTAGTGGCGAAAAATTACATAGTGTGCCTTTAAGGAAGCTAGTTGAGTTTGACTAAATTGGGTCACTTTTTGCTAAGGAGGTGCATGCTAAAAAGTGTCTCAGTTTACCCTAAATATATGTGGATAAAGTAAATACCCAGATATTTCTATAAAATTTTATCTTAATTTGTATAAAGAAAAATATATCTGTATAAAAGCAAACTGTACATTACTTGGATAGAATATGTTTCTCTTCTCTTTTTCTTTTTTTTTACTTTGTGTTAAAAACAGATTGGCCGCCTAGGTTTTTATTTGTTTTTTAATTTTATGTTAAAATGTCTATATTCTTGAATTTGCCTGAAAAAAAAAAACACATCAAAATTATTACTTATTTGTGTTTTGGAATGAAAATGCACTATAGCGAAGATTTGACACCAGATATTACAACACACTGTAAAACTGTTTTAAAGTTTGTTTTTTAATTTATTTTGTATACAGATCTTTATCTCTGCCTGTTGATTTTTATGTGACTATTTATAGAAGAGAAAATTCTTTATAGAGGGAAATATTATTTATCAGACTAATTTAAATGTAAGCGCATATGCTTGTCCAGAGTCTGTCGCAAAAGAGTTAAATTATCTTTTTCTGTTCATTTAGATTTGTTTTAAAAAATCATTGAAAACTATAAAACGCAAAGCTGTTAAATTGTACTTTACGTAATATGTAAAAATAGTACAGCAAAGCATATCATAATTCCCTTTATTGACGATACTCTGGACAAACATTGCGAACAAAGTTTAATTGCAAAAGCCAGCAAAAACCTCATTTGATGTTTTTATCCAATGTATGATTTCTGTAAACATTTGCACATTTGTAAATATAGATGGGTCTCTTCTAGTTTTCCACTCTAACTTATACAATAGATTTACGTTTGCGTTTCTGCTCTTTGTCGAAATCTACACGTTTGTACGTAAAACGATGGTCTTCAGCCAAGAACGATGGTCTGTTTCCTCTCGTTACATGATGTGCCTTCTGATGGTTACTAGAACTGTCTGGTTTGTTTTCTTTTATGAAATAAAAAGCATTGAAGGCGGAATGCTAGCTAGCTAGCTAAAAGCCGAAATAGTAGTTGAATAGCTGAAGTAGAGTCGGCATTTAGCATAAAATAGTTTTGCCAAACGTTTGGTGGTTGTTGACACGCAAAATCATGCAATCAAACAAATATATCTCGTTGACTAAAGTCGTAACATTTGGTTTACAGTATGAAGGATGCCACCGTTTCAAAAGTGTTTGTACAGCTTAGCTGTAGCTATGGTCTTCATATTAATGACAGTCTCAAACGTTTTAAGATATTAGATTAGTTTATTGAAAATCGTGGCCAGTAATTCTTACCTGCATGTGTATTGGAAAAAATTGGAATGAAACCCAAATTATGAATGGAACCAATTATTAATATTTTTTTTATTTTTTCAATTGTTCGGTTTACTTTGCTGTTAATAATAGTCACTTTTATTTTGTTTTAAACTGAAATGCATTCACACATCTGACTAATTTGTAAACTGTTATTAAATTGTGTTATTTGTTATTATTTGTGTGTGGGTGGGGGAATGGAAGATTTAAAGACATTCAAAAAATAAATAAACTGATCGTTTGTTTTTCATTGATTGAGGAATCAGTAGGATATATCTTTATTTTTCAAATAAACTTTTTTTCTGTGACAACAGACATTTCTGTGTAAATATACATACTCCACAGCAACATAGTTGTATATACATTCATATTTCACATGACATTCGGATTCCACGACGCCCCCGGCGTGGATTAACATCGGCTTTTGCCTGCATTTGTTCGAGTGATGTGAATTGTCTTAAACCAAATAATGGCCCCAATCTTGGCTCATTATTTATGGGTCTCTGTTTTAAGTCCCCGGCACACTTCTACGTGTGGTTTTAGAAACTGTGCGAAGGAAAGAAAGTCCCATTTGCTGGGGCGTGTGCTTGTGCCTAGTACCTCTGACAAGGGCTCAAGGTAGTTAAAATGTCAATAAAGAACAGGGCGGTAAATTCGACTACACACCTGAAAAAACATTGCAAGTCATACAGTTCTCCAAAAGCAAACGTTAAAGCAGAAATGTGCTTTTCACCTACAATCCAACTACGAACTGCCACTGTATAGCACATACCTAATCTGACTGGCTGTAACGGCACTGTTTACGTCCATCTGCTCCGCGGAGCTACGATATATTTGCTAATTGCTACATAAAATGCTTAGAAACTTGGCTTGTCCCAAATACACATTTAAATAGCCAGATTTCAAGGCAAAACAGTCTATGTAATACTTCAGAACTTCTAAGTTCACATCATGAAGGGTCAAGTTTTAAGGCTTTGTTACTGTGAGTAACGTAACGTTAAACGCGTTTGCGTGCCATTTAATAATTACAAGTTTCACCAAAATCTAAATGCGAGGCTGGATTAAGCTTTAGCAACCGAACTGCACAGAACTTTACTGTTTCAATGGAGTGCGAAAGATGAAATAACAATATTAAAGCAAATGAAGCGTTTCAAAAACGGCACGTTTTTACTCTAATGATAGCAGTTGATTTGTAGACTAGTGCTCTTTAAGTATTGAAAGTTTCTTCATGTATTATGTTTTGACATTGACGAGTATGTTACAATAGATATTAAAGTATTAGATATGAAAATGCCCTGTTTTGTTGAGTTATAGTATACATAAGTTCATGTAGACGATCAGATGGCACGTTTTAACAAGAAAAAACTAAACAAATTTTAAGTTTTAACAACATGACGGAAAAACTCTGAGCCATTTTTGTGTAGTTTCACAACCTCTTTCATTTTATTAATTTGACATTTTAGCAAAATTATTTTGCCATAACTTTAATTTGTGCACTTTCAGAATGAATTACACTTCTTTTTGTATCATATGTTTGGCTTTTCTATTGTGAAATTTGATTGAAATCTAAGTTTGAATGTAAAAGTAAAAAAAGTTGTTAGACAACTTATGATTCCTTGTTTATTTTTTGTCTATTTATTTAGTTCATTGAATGTGAAATTTTTACAGGTTTTAAAGACAAAAACTAAAAACTAAGTCTTCAAAACAAGCTCAAATAAATACTTAAAACTAATCAAAAAAGACAATCTATGTTAAGTTTACCTGATAAAAGTCTCCCTCTCCCTATAACAAATCATTCCTAAAATAAGTCTCGCCCCAAGGCGATTACGAATACCCATAAATCCTTTTCAGAGACGTTTAACTGAATGTGATTTAATCTGGGTTTTAAATATCAAATTGGTTGCCACATTCTGAATCGTCTTGTTTCAGCTCCACGGCTCATTGCCAGCTTGAACAATACAATAATACACATTTTAGATATGTAATTGTCAGTTTTCCCTTTGAAATCCATATTTACAGGGGGAGTTTGTGGTTGCGTTTGCCTTGAGGCAAGAAAAAATGTGTGTGTGTGTGTGTGTTGTGTTTTCCCACAAAATCTCCACAAGAGTGTTTATGTGTGTTGAGCTGTCCAGACTCAGAATCCTACTCGAAGCGTTCGTAATTTCTCGTCTGCCTGACGCGCGGCACCATGTCCTTTAACAACCTGATGAAGAAAGAGGAAGAAATGCATAAGTTCACTCATTTTCATGTCAGACCAGAAACAAATGTAGTAAGTTTGGTGATTAGTGTATACGCATATTGCAATATTAAAGGAATACTTCACTGATTAGCATTAGCTTTGCATCAGTAGAATCCCGGTAGTATTTTACGAATGACCGTGCTTCCCTCCCTCATGTCCCCCTGAGACGAGAGATTTTTTGTATTGTGTGTCTGCAAAAAAACCTCTGATGACTCAAAAATCGTCATTTAGCATCATCTGAGGCTTTTTTGTCCAGAGGCGAGAGACTACAGCCAGTAGGAGGAGCTCGTTCCGCATGTCTTCAACCCGTCCATAGGGGGATCTCACGATAAAACGCCGTCTTTTCAGTTTCGAGTCGACTAGTAGCCTAGTTGTGTAATTTCTTCCGATACTGCCCTCTGTAACCGGTAGGCGTGGCTTGGGAGAGGCCTCGTTGGGCAGTTAAGCAAGTGCATTCTGGGAGTTGTTGTCTTTCATCCTCATGAGCCAAAAATAAAATTTCTGGCTTTTCTCAGTCTAGAAAGCACCAACTTCTAAAATAATTTCACATTTCTACTACTAACACACATTCATCTTTCCAGCGGTGAAATATCCCTTTAAATGATATTATACTTCAATGTTCATGTGGACAATTAGCATGTTTTAACAAAGAAAAAAAAAACGTTTCAATAAAGTTTTCACATGAATTTTTTTTTTGTATTTACAAAAATTCCATTTAAACACCTCTTCAATTTATAAATTGGACATTTTAGTAAAATTGTTTCAACGTAACTTCAAATTGTGCACGTTCAAAGCGATCCATAATTCATTTTCTATCATATGCTTGGCTTTTCTATTGTGAAATTTTATCAAAATTTCTATTTGGATGTAAAAATTAGAAATTGAAATTGTATGTTGAATTTAAAAATTAGAAAGTAAAAAACGTTTAAATCCTGTTAATTTTAATATTTAGGCCTCAAGACATGATCTTAAATTTAAGATTTATGTATTTGAATTGCCTATAACATTTCCATCCATTTGGATTACTCAGTTTTTAACATAAACGCACTAATAAACTTAATATGACACATTTATCAGTCAGGTAAGATTTTTTCAACAAAAAAGTTTAGTTTATTATACACTTTGCCTCTATTTGATTTCATTTAAATAGTCATATTTTAAAATACATTTATTCAAATTGCTTAGAATCAGCATAAATGTTCCTTGTGAAAACAATTACATTTATTAAAAAGTGTAAACAGTTAAAATATGGCGAGACGTGGAACAAGCAATATGTTTGAGATTCAAATGTATGAGATTGATACAAATTGGATTTATTGATGATACATATATGAACTGGGTTATTGTGCATTTAAAACTCATTCAGTTTATTAGTACTATTACAGAAATCTTTCATTAATGTACGACTGACAAACATGTATCACATTAGGTTTGTGTTAAAACTAATACAATTGTTTAGAAAATGTATATTATATATTTATAATTCAAATTCATAAGTAAAGCGTAAATAGAACACTCTGTATTAGTTGGCCTGTAGGCCACAATGACAAGGCTAAACTCAGCAGGTACAGCGTTCGACTTCATAACCTCTCAAGGACGAGCCTGTCACTTTAAACGAAATGACCTCTGCTTACTGGAACACTGTGTGCTTTTGGGCTGGTGGAACTTTACAGCTTATAGATTTACATTTGCACTTAAAGTTCTGTCAACAAGTCATGTGCCGTTCGATTTTCAGTGGGAAATGTTCCAGGTGATGTTACGGTTGAGCTTTGCAAACAATTCCCCGAATGTTTTGTGTATGTGCGTGTTACGTCTTCATTTCCATTACAATGAATGAAATGCTAATTACGCTCTCTAGGCTAGTGATGATATAATAATTGCTTGAAATTGTTAGAGAGCATCGTGTGCTATTTAACCAGCAAAATGCTACATAATTAGTGTCCCTATCAGAGGCTTTAGTTAAACCCTTTGGCATATTTACATTTGCACCAAAGACTAACAGTCACGCATGAATCCCTCAAGTGAGCGAGAACATTATTAAATTACTGTTTATGAAACAGCTTTGTGCTATAGTGAACAAACATGGCACAATGTTTGTATTGATGTCATCGATGTATAATTATACACTACTATTTATATACCTACTATTTATATATATATATTTATTTTTGTTTCTGTTTTCATTTTAACTTTAAAGTTTGAGTAATTTTGCTGTTGTTTTTGTTTTTTTTTTAATGGTTTTTAGCTAAACTAAACTTACTAAAACTAAAAACGTAAACGTTTTTTAGTTGTAGTTTATTTACTTTAGTTATTTTGGTACTTCAACTAAACGGAAATTTGAAATGTTGCCTTGGCATCCAGTTGAAATAAAACAAGTTTAAGTATTTTATATTTGATTTCAGTTAATGTTTATTTTATTTAAAGTAATATTTTTTTAGTAGTTTTAGTTTAATTTAACGATAATAACCATGGTTTGTGTATGACTATGGGTACGTTTACACGACAATGATGTACTAAAAAAAACCACCTTCAATTCTTTTACTTTTTCGATTTTTTGCGAATTTTTTAAATAAAAGATCAAAAGGATAAACAATGCAGATTTATTTTTACATCTTTGATCATATTTACCAATAATTCTAACCACAACTGTGCAGACTGAACACATAATACGAATTTGCGTTTTTGTAGTTTACATGGAGACGATGTCGGTATCGTTTTCAAAAACTTGCACTTTGAAACCAAAATGAAAATACAAGTTTGCATTTCCAGGCCCCCACAACACCTTTGTTGTGTTACTTTTCAGTAAACTAGCTACAAGAACGAATCTCTTGGGAGTAACACAATGTTGTTGTTTTTTTGTCTTTTATGGTTGAAACTTTAAATGTTAAAGTAACATTTCCATTTTTTTTACACATAAAAACTACTCAAAATGTAGTTTAAAGTTTCATTTTTGAGTTGGATTGGGACTCTTACTTGACTCCGTAGGCGAGAATGATCAGTCCGATCAGAACCCCCATGGTCCCGTCCAGGAACCAGACACTGGGTTCGTGTTTGAACACCTCGGCGCTGATTAGGATGGAGAATCCCATGACGCCTCCGACTAGGGAGTTAAAACCTGGAAATGAAAAATTACGTCAATGTAAAAATATCAGAAAGAGCAACATGAACATTCTGCTAAATCTATTCTTTTGTGTTCCAGAAGAAAAAGAAAGTCTAATGGGTTTGGAACGGCATGAATAAAATGACAAAATCTTCTTTTTTTAACAAAACTTGCTATTAATATATATATATATATATATATATATATATATATATATATATATATATATATATATATATATATATATATATATATATATATATATATATATATATATATATATATATATATATATGAAATATAAAAAATTATAAATCTTATTAGCATTCTGTAATAAGATGATCAGTCATGTGATAACTAGCTGGTGTAGCAGCAGTCCTGGATGTTTGGACAGCTGGTGAGTTTCACATGTGTTTATCTTGTGTACGATTCACTGGTTCCACGATGGGTGTGTGTTTGTGCTACTGAGATGGTTGATGCACATAGAGTGTTTGACATTAGCAATTACTGTCACACTCTGTGTGTGTGGCATATTAAAGAATATGAGAGTAATAAGAGTCATAATAACTATAGGGTTAGGAACAGGGGTTGGTTTAGGGTTAGTTGCGTGTTTTTATGCATAACTTATAGTTATTACTACTGTAACTACCTGTAACGTGTAACAAGGACACTGTAAAATAGTGTTACCAAATATTGTTTGAAGATAAATACTTTTTCGAAGTTGTAAATGCAGATTATTGGAGGATGTTTTACATAAAAATAAATTTTCTACTTCAAAATTTCACATTTAATTTAATGTGTTTAAGTTTATTTGTGAAAATAACTAGCAAATTAGCTTCAAACTAAATCCTACACCAGTTTTTTTGTGTGTATATGTGTAATTTTGATTACAAAAATTACAAGTTTGGTATGTTAGAAAAGTAATCGCACACATCTTCTCAACAAGCCCTGTGATTTAATTTTAACTGTGTGTGTGTATGTGAGTGTGTTTGTGTGTGTCCATCTGTGCGTATCTGTCTATATATATGTCTGTCTCTGCACTCCCATCTGCTTATCTGTCTATCTACTCATCTGTCGCATTTTCTTTTTCAGTGTTTTTTTTTCCAAATAAAAATGCCATAAAACCTCCATAAATGATACCCATGCGATGTGTGAGTTGTACTTGTAATAATGTTGACTGAAGTCATAAAAACATATTTGTTGTCATTTTGGAGCTCGACTATCTTTCCACCTTTCAGTATATGGAAAAAAAAATCAAAAATATGTCCGTAATGTGATGTGTTAAGTGTAAACGTTTCATTCAGAGGAAATGAAATCTTTTTGGGAGTTGATCAAATTCTTTTTTTAAGCCAATATATAGTCACATGTAAAATCCTGCTCCTTCCAGCCCGTCAGAAGTTAAAAAGGGAGGAGCTGAGGTGAAATAAGACCAGACACGTTGCCAAGGCACTGTGAATAATAAATCCGGCTGGCCATCACCACGGTAACCTGGTGGGTTTCCGGGGAAACGTACCATCAGTGATGAGGGCCCTGCTGGTGAGGACTTTCCCCAGCATGAACTTACAGATGGACAGAATGGTGCACACCACTCCGCTGATAACCGATACGCTGTACAGGAAGTCATCCTGGGGGAAGAGAAAGAGAGAGACATTATCATACTGAGCGAGACGCGACGTTCAAGGGTCAAGTGCAGTGTTTTATACAACAGTGATTTATATGGCAGACTCTAGAGGAAATCAAGGGAGGAGGGGAAAAAGAGCTGCGATAAGAATGGAATATCAGTGTACTGCTGACTAGAAACTGAAATATATACGGCGTATTATTTTAGAAATCGGTAACAGGAAACATTTCAAATTGTAGTATGCTACATTGTTGTCACATAATCGCATTATAGTGCAAGGTCATGTTACATTCTGAATAGCATACTACCATACTATTCTTACTACTTCTGCAGTGTATAGTATGCAGTGCACTCACTGAACTTAACATGCTGGTAGCCAAATGTTCTGATAATAAAGTAGCGTACTACTGTCTGTTGTAAGTATTTCTGCTGTGTGTAGTAAGTGTTTCTTACTACATAAAAACAGTATATACTGTCTAATATGCGGTATGTACTACGTAGTATTCTACCGTAATTTGAAGTGTTTCTTACTACATAAAAACAGTATATACTGTCTAGTATGCAGTATGTACTACGTAGTATTCTACCATAATTTGAAGTGTTTCTTACTACATAAGAACAGTATATACTGTCTAGTATGCGGTATGTACTACGTAGTATTCTACCGTAATTTGAAGTGTTTCTTACTACATAAAAACAGTACTGTCTAGTATGCGGTATGTACTACGTAGTATTCTACCGTAATTTGAAGTGTTTCTTACTACATAAAAACAGTACTGTCTAGTATGCGGTATGTACTACGTAGTATTCTACCGTAATTTGAAGTGTTTCTTACTACATAAAAACAGTATATACTGTCTAGTATGCGGTATGTACTACGTAGTATTCTACCGTAATTTGAAGTGTTTCTTACTACATAAAAACAGTATATACTGTCTAGTATGCAGTATGTACTACGTAGTATTCTACCATAATTTGAAGTGTTTCTTACTACATAAGAACAGTATATACTGTCTAGTATGCGGTATGTACTACGTAGTATTCTACCGTAATTTGAAGTGTTTCTTACTACATAAAAACAGTACTGTCTAGTATGCAGTATGTACTACGTAGTATTCTACCGTGATTTGAAGTGTTTCTTACTACATAAAAACAGTATATACTGTCTAGTATGCGGTATGTACTACGTAGTATTCTACCGTAATTTGAAGTGTTTCTTACTACATAAAAACAGTATATACTGTCTAGTATGCGGTATGTACTACGTAGTATTCTACCGTAATTTGAAGTGTTTCTTACTACATAAAAACAGTATATACTGTCTAGTATGCGGTATGTACAACGTAGTATTCTACCGTAATTTGAAGTGTTTCTTACTACATAAAAACTGTATATACTGTCTAGTATGCGGTATGTACTACGTAGTATTCTACCGTAATTTGAAGTGTTTCTTACTACATAAAAACAGTATATACTGTCTAGTATGCAGTATGTACTACGTAGGTGTTTCTTACTACATAAAAACAGTATATACTGTCTAGTATGCGGTATGTACTACGTAGTATTCTACCGTAATTTGAAGTGTTTCTTACTACATAAAAACAGTATATACTGTCTAGTATGCGGTATGTACAACGTAGTATTCTACCGTAATTTGAAGTGTTTCTTACTACATAAAAACAGTATATACTGTCTAGTATGCGGTATGTACTACGTAGTATTCTACCGTAATTTGAAGTGTTTCTTACTACATAAAAACAGTATATACTGTCTAGTATGCAGTATGTACTACGTAGTATTCTACCGTAATTTGAAGTGTTTCTTAATACATAAAAACATTATATACTGTCTAGTATGCGGTATGTACTACGTAGTATTCTACCGTAATTTGAAGTGTTTTTTTTACTACATAAAAACAGTATATACTGTCTAGTATGCGGTATGTACTACGTAGTATTCCACCATAATTTGAAGTGTTTCTTACTACATAAAAACAGTATATACTGTCTAGTATGCGGTATGTACTACGTAGTATTCTACCGTAATTTGAAGTGTTTCTTACTACATAAAAACAGTACTGTCTAGTATGTGGTATGTACTACGTAGTATTCTACCGTAATTTGAAGTGTTTCTTACTACATAAAAACATTATATACTGTCTAGTATGCGATATGTACTACGTAGTATTCTACCGTAATTTGAAGTGTTTCTTACTACATAAAAAAACTGTCGGCTGTTTAAAATCGAATTCTGTTTGTTTCTTATTTAAAAACAGTATGCAGTACACAACAGTAAACATTTCAAACTGTAGCATACTAAATTGTGACATTATTCCTCGCATAAAATTGAAAAAGAAATTACACAAGTAATAAACATGCACAGTAATGGGATTTTTTTGACAATTAAGTTCGCTGAAGTCTATTGCTGCATAATACATACTCTAACAGTATGTGGTATACTACGCAATATGCAGTAAGTAGTACACTATTATTCCAAATAGTCAAAGTTATAGGTAAACCACAGAATGCAGTATGCTATGGTAAACATTTCAAACTGTAGCATACTAAATTGTTGCCACATTTTCATGCACGCAAAAATGTATATACTACAATATTGTTTTACGGTTTTCCATTAAAAAACAGTATGCCACAGTAAACATTTCAAACAGTAGCATACTAAATTATTGTCATGACCTCATTAAGTGCACACTTGCTGAATTAAACATGCAAGGTAATCCAGTCTTTTGGTGATAATCGCATAATACTGTCTGATGTCTATTGCTGCATATTTCAGTACATATTACATACTTCACAGTGCGCAGTAAATGGTGTGCTAAGTCCAAATCTGAGTATTCAATGCATGCAAGTAATTATAGTATGCATACACGGCAAAACTAGTATGAGAAGCACCTATGAATATGTTCGAAAGCAATATGAATGGCAATAAGGAGCACAGAGTCAATAAAAGGATGCAAAAACAAGATGAATTGAGTTGCCTTCTCAGCCTAAAAAGAATCATTAAATTTGCACTGCTGGCCTTGCAGACGTGAAAAAATGCAACGATGCAAGGTTCCCACCATCAAACATAACGTCACACACACACAAACGCTCAGTCAATGCATATGCATCACATAAAACGGTATGATGGATCTTCTGGCGAGAGAACCTCATCAATATTGATGTCAGGAGGGTGAAGAAAGCAGAAAACAATGAGGTTTGTGTCTCGCGGACAGTGTCGAACAACTCTAACTCTCCCTGACGGGGTTAAAAACGACCTCGTGCCCTCGCATTCATCACAGACCTTGTCTGCCTGCCCACAAACATCCCACAATGTCTCTCTCTGAAAATCTCTGATCATCCATCTCAGCGAGAAATCAGGGATTTGGTAGCAGTCGCACTCTCACTTTTTTTTTTTTTATGGTTGTGTGCCTCTAATAATTGCAGTTTTAACTACACGACCATATAAAACTTGTAAACATCATAATTTAGGGCTTTATTTTTGTGTCGTTTTCGTCACTTTCGCAGCTGTTAGCTGCATAGAGAATGTGAGCAGGCCATTTATGCGAGATGTTTAATTTATTTTGTCTACAGGCAGAGATTTTCAAGTTTCAAGTTTAATTTATTTATAAAGCACATTTAAAGTGCTGTACAAAATTGCCTAGGTCCAACACCAACACCAAAATTAAAAGCACAAGAGTACAAATGGGTTTTCCAAATTTTGACGATTTGACACACTTGGCCTTCCATAACGTGTCTTCTTTTAGACTATTGGAAAGAAAACATCCAAAATATTAATTTAAGTGTTTGAAATCTACAGATGCGAAAAGATAAAGTGTAATAAAGCAATTAAAATACAAATCTTTAAAGGCCGTTTTCTCAAAATGACTTATCTCCATTTCACTTGAATCGACCAAACTTTACAGTTTTATTCCTATTTATATTCTGAAGGTTTTTAATGAGGGGTTCGGTTCACTCAGATGTCTATTACAGGAATGGAAAATTGTTGTATTGATTTTATAGCACCTGAAAAACAAGTCAATCTTGCTCAGAAACACGCATGGGATTGCAAAAGGGGGCAATCCATCTCAAACACCTTGTTCAGAAGAGCTTATTAACATTTCATGAGAGAGAGAGAGAGAGAGAGAGAGAGAGAGAGAGTATAAAAAATAAAAAAAGAGAGAAAAAAGAAGGGGAAGTGTTTCTGACATCAGCAGCAGATGAAGGGAGGGAGAAATATTGGATCTATTTATAGGCGGCGCTTGTATGCGCCAAAACCAAGCTTTACACGCTGAGACAGGAACAGGAATCCTCCAGAGAGAAGCCAGAGTCCTGATTAAAACATCAGCACAGCGTCTCTCTCTTCTCTCTCTCTCTCTCTCTCTCTCTCTCTCTCTCTCTCTCTCTCTCTCTCTCTCTCTCTCTCTCTCTCTCTCTCTCTCTCTCTCTCTCTCTCTCTCTCTCTCTCTCTCTCTCTCTCTCTCTCTCTCTCTCTCTCTCTCTCTCTCTCTCTCTCTCTCTCTCTCTCTCTCTCTCTCTCTCTCTCTCTCTCTCTCTCTCTCTCTCTCTCTCTCTCTCTCTCTCTCTCTCTCTCTCTCTCTCTCTCTCTCTCTCTCTCTCTCTCTCTCTCTCTCTCTCTCTCTCTCTCTCTCTCTCTCTCTCTCTCTCTCTCTCTCTCTCTCTCTCTCTCTCTCTCTCTCTGGTTATCATCTTCTCTTTTACACCCTAATTGTGTTTGCTACACTCTTAAAACAAAAGGTTCCAAAAACGGTTACAATCTCATGCCGTTTGAGAAAATGACATTACAGAACCTTTTTAGTTCTCATATGTCATAATAGAACCTTTTTTATTTCCCATTATGTCATAATATATACCTTTTAAGTTCCAATTGTCATCATAAAAGCATTTTTAGTTCTTTCAAAAAACCTTTTTAGTTCTTGTTATGTCATAATGTTGTTTACTCCTCATTTTATCATGATAGAACCTATTTTAGTTCTCATTACATCATGATGGAACCTTTTTTTAGTTCTTATTATGTCATCATAGAACCCTTTTTAAAACTGGTTCTAACAATAGAGCCTTTTTAAGCTCCATTGGTTTTGATGCCAAGAGTGTTTCAGTTTTAAAACTAGTAGCAAGACTCATTACCAAAGTTCATAATGTGCTTTGATTGGTTCTTGATTAAAAAAAAGAGAGTTATTTCCTATTTACTTAAATGTTCTTGAATGTTCCAAAAGGTGGATGTGCAGCGATGTCATAGAAGAACCATTTTTAGTAACCCAAAGAACTATTTAGTAAACAGTACTTAAAAGAACCATTTTTGTCTATTTTAATAATCTTAAGTTTTTTACACTATAAAGTACCTTTTGTGCAATGGAAAGGTTCCATGGATATTAAAGGTTCTTCGTGGAAACATAAATGTCAATAGAGAAACTTGGAAGTAAGTGGAATCTTTACACCAGAGATGCAGTACCAGACCGAAGCTTTAGGTGTCTCATTTCATCACAGGAAGACGAATGGAGAGATAGATTGAGAAAGAGAGCGAGTGATAGTGGAGGGGTAACTGGTTTAGGGAAAACTATTTCCCCTCTTGATGTTGCCTGGCAACAGCGATATCAGACTATTCTAATCTCGTATGTGACTTCACACCTCGTCTCCACCATGTTCATTCAGCTTTACACTTGTGCTGTTTAGCAGGCGCCGTTAGGGAAAACTCACACAACCAGCGACATAAAAAGATGAAGTGTTGGGTTTTTGCGTGTGGAGTCCTTCATCTGAGAGACTCTCTTGAATGGAGTTTACATACAACGAAAAGCCAGCGGGGAAATAATATGCGAGAGTATGAATGCTTTCAAATATATGGAAATATATTTAGAAAATGACTGAATCAAATCAATTAAGCGCTTAGAAAAAAGAATAACAGATAGTCGCAACAATCAACCAACCAACCACTGGAACTATCAATGAACAAATCCAATTAATGATTTGATGAGAGAATGAACAAACAAACAAACAAATGAATCAACCACTGAAACAATCAATCAATCAATGCAATGAATAAATCAATGAGTCAGGGAAAGAACTAATTAAAGAAACAACCATTGGAACAATCAATCAACCAATCCATTGAATGAATCAGTGAGTGAATGAATGAACAAATGAATCACCCACTGAAACAATCAATCAACCAATCCAATGAATGAATCAGTGAGTGAATATATAAACAAATGAATCAACCACTAGAAAAATCAATCAACCAATTCAATGAATGAATCAGTGAGTGAATGAATGAACAAATGAATCAACCAGTAGAACCATCAATCAACAAATCCAATGAATAAATCAGTGAGTGAATGAATGAACAAACAAACAAACAAATGAATCAACCACTGAAACAATCAATCAATCAATGCAATGAATAAATTAGTGAGTGAATGAATGAACAAACAAACAAATTAATCAACCACTGACACAATCAATCAATCAATGCAATGAATAAATCAATGAGTCAGGGAAAGAACTAATTAAAGAAACAACCATTGAAACAATCAATCAACCAATCCAATGAATGAATCAGTGATGAATGAATGAACAAATTAATCAACCCACTGAAACAATCAATCAAACAATCCATTGAATGAATCAGTGAGTGAATGAATGAACAAATTAATCAACCACGGGAACAATCAATCAACCAATCAAATGAATGAATCAGTGAGTGAATGAACAAATTAATCACCCACTGAAACAATCAATCAACCAATCCAATGAATGAATCAGTGAGTGAATGAATGAACAAATTAATCACCCACTGAAACAATCAATCAACCAATCCAATGAATGAATCAGTGATTGAATGAATGAACAAATTAATCAACCACTGGAACAATCAATCAACCAATCCAATGAATGAATCAGTGAGTGAATGAATGAACAAATGAATCACCCACTGAAACAATCAATCAACCAATCCAATGAATGAATCAGTGATGAATGAATGAACAAATGAATCAACCAGTGGAACCATTAATCAACAAATCCATTGAATAAATCAGTGAGTGAATGAATGAACAAACAAACAATTAAATCAACCACTGGAACCATGGCTGTGTCCAAAATCGCCCCCCGATGTACACTCAACCGATGTACACTCAACGGCTAGAGAATACCCATAATGCACTGTGAGAGTTGCACGTCGAATGAATTCCCGCATGAATACCCGAATCATCCATCCGTCCATTTTTCAAACCGCTGGTCCAATGTGGCAACAGCGTAATATCATACAGGTATACATTCCTTTTAAATTGGTTATTAAATTGTTTAATTAAGGTTTATACCTAGTTTCCATGACAGAGTTCAAGATTAATCTTTTCATATTACTACTGGAGCTGCCAGTTTGCTATTATTAAACAGCAAGCACAAAAGCGGCAGCCCTTCCGGCACACTCTGTGTCCGAATTCACTTACTCATTTTCATTCACTCCTTCAAGTGAACTATATTAGTGGAGTAATGTTGGGAATAGTGAATGAGGGTGTGGGGGAGATTACGATCAAGAAATCCCGTGAGTGAATGAACAAACAAACGAACAAACAAATGAATCAACCATTGGAACAGTCAATCAAACAATCCAATGAATCAATCAGTCAGCGAATACGTCATTGAGTCAGTGAATGAACAAATGTGTGTTTGTTGTTTTCTTACCACTTCCGGTTGCAATTTTGTGGCGAGATCATGGATCGCTTTCCCCAGGATAGTGATGGCTGACAAGATGAACACGACCCCAAGGATAACACATGCTCTGGAAAACACACACACACACACACACACACACACACACACACACAGGTACGTTGAGTTACCCACAGCATCAATTCAACAGATGCTTTATTGAGTTCACGGTCTAATTCCCCTCCTGAGTCTGAGTCAATAAAACACGACTCTGAAGCTTCTACTCGCTTTAGTGCCTCATTCTCATTAGTCCTGTCAAGCCCGCTGTTTATAAATGACGAGGGCTGTCGTTCTCTAATTAAGCCTGGTTAATAGGCGAGATCTGTTCCACTATTTACTCAGCCGCAGGGGTAGCTGAGTTAAATCTGGTGAAGTTTTGGTGCCGTTCTGCTCTGTTTCTCACACGCGGATCGTAAAAGGCTTTGCGAGCTCAGTCTGTTTAATCTGCTTTTTGGTTAGTGATTAATTAATCAAACCAAACAAACAAACAAACACACACAGCTACAGTCTCCGGAGATCAAATTAAAATTAAATTAAGACGTGCAGATTAATATAATCTAGTTTATCTAGCAATCAGGCCAAGGAGGAACCCCCCGATGCTGTAGAGATGCTTGTCTGCTAGGTGGATCATGTTTGTTTTGACAGGCAACTGAATGTATTAAGTGTGCTCTAAATATTTGTATCAATACATCCATACATTAAAATAAAGATTTAATAAAAGTGCAATCTAAAAAGCTGCAAACTTGCATTTTATTAGAAACTTAACGAAAGCATTTTCTTTTAGGCATAAAATGGCAATCGCACTCGGATCTGCACCAAAACAATCGCTCCGAGACCGCCTGAACGAGGTTGTCTCGGCCCGATTGCAAACGAACTCTGAACGGTCTGATTCTGAGTGAGCACATTAGTTATCACAGTTGAAAACCAAAAGAGAACCTCTTCATCTTAAAATGTTGTGTAATTGTTCTTTTCAGTGCGAGAATGCTGTCCCAATGAAGCCTTGATTCCAGCTCTAGCTGCATTATAACATTTGTATAGTGTTTGTGTGTGTCTTGACGCTGTTAACTTCTAGACAGCGCTGGGAGATCCAAAGAGCTAGCAATGTATAGGTGTGAAAACACAGTAAATGCAACTCCATAGCAACCACCTAGCAACACTTTAGCAACCACTCAGAACACTTTAGTAACCACAAAGCAACTCCCTAGCATTGTCCTAGCAATCACTCAGAACACCTTAGTAACTAACCACATAGAAAAACACTTATAATCCCAAAGCAACTCCCTAGCAACCACTCTAACATTGAACTTGCATCCACACAGAACACATTCATTCTACCTAGAAACACCCTAGCAATCACTCAGAACACATAAGAAACACACTAACAACCACTTAGAAACACTAGCAACAGCTCAAAACACTTAGTAACTCCATGTAAACTCCCTAGCAACCACTTAGTTGCTAGTGGTTCAATTCACCTTCAACCACCTTAGCAACCACTTTAGCATTGACCTTGCATCCACACAGAACACATTAACATCTGCCCTTACAACCAATCATAACAACCACATAGCAACTCCCAAGCACCACCCAAAACCCCCTAGCAATCACTTAGCAATGCCCTAGAAACCATGCATAACACAATAACATCCACCTAGCAACACTCTATCAACCACTCAGAACACTTTAGTCATCCTATAGTAACTCATTAACAACCATTCTAGCATTGGTCTCGCATCCACACAGAACACACTAACATCTACCTAGCAACGCCCTAGATACCAATCAGAACACCTTAGTATCCACATAGCAACTCCCAAAGAACCACCAAAAACACACCTAGTAATCACTTAGCAATGCCCTAGAAACCATGCAGAACACAATAACATTCATCTAGCAACACTCTAGCAACCACGCAGAACACTTTAGTCACCCCATATCAACTCCCTAACAACCACTCTTGCATTGGTCTTGCATCTACACAGAACACACTAACATCTACCTAGCAACGCCCTAGACACCAATCAGAACACCTTAGTATCCACATAGCAACTCCCAAAGAACCACCAAAAACACACCTAGTAATCACTTAGCAATGCCCTAGAAACCATGCAGAACACAATAACATCCATCTAGCAACCACACAGAACACTTTAGTCATCCCATAGCAACTCCCTAACAACCACTCAGAACAAACTAACAACCACCTAGCAACAACTCAGAACACCTTAGCAACTGCATAGCATCGCCTTGGCACTGTTTTTTTTACACCAGTAAGCACCACTAATATGTTTTTTTAAAATGCAGAGATCTATTTTTAAATCACTATTCTCAAACGGTAAGAGCCTGTTGTGTTTTACAGTGTAAGAGTCTAGCAGTCTAGTAGAAATGTCATCTCGCTAATGCAGCCTGCGTTATGATGTAATCTGTCTCCACGGCGATCCACATCCCAGCAGATTCCCCAAGGGACCGCGGCTCACAGCTTCACCGGCATGCGCATTAGAAATGGATTCATTACGTGTGTGTGTGTGTATCTGTACTGTACGTATGCTACAGGTCTGAGTGTGCTGCTGTCTAGCACACTTCTGCCTTTGTCCTCTCTTTCTCCGCTTCCTCTGCTTTCACAAAGCCCTTCTGCCATCTCTATTGTGTCTTTCAGCCGATAAGGGACGCCGAACACAGAGAGAGACTGTCTAAAGACATGAAACCCAGAGCAGGGTCACTTCACGGGGGACCAGAGAGTCTGTCTGCCGGGCCTCCATCCATCAAACATGGTGGTCTTTAGGAAACGTCAACCTGCTTTAACCTGCTGAGGTAAATTATGCTAGGTTGGTTTACAAGGATCAGCGCATCTGAAACCATTCATTAAATGATTGTTTTAATGGCTATGGTTTGGAAAGGTAATTTGTTGCGTGCTCGTCCGCCCAGTAATGTTCTTCTTCAGCCGAGGAACATGTCAAAATCTCAACATCATTACCTTGAAAGATCAATCTGACCTTCTGCTCTCCTTGTTGCCCAGAAACAACATCTAATTGGCTACCCAGAATCCCCACAGAGCACAAACAATGGCTGCATCAGAAATCACATACTTCCCAACTATATACTAAAAAACAGTATTTGTTTGAATCCAAATTCACAGAACTCAAGTAACCAGATGGCCTTCTTCTTCCGGCGAGATTCTGAAGTGTGCGTACGATGGACACTTTAATATCCCATGAGAACACGGGAGAGGATTTTTGAATGACAGTGAAGCGATGTAACTGATGCGCGAAGGTCACATGATAATGACAGCATGGCGAATGTAGTACGTCAAGATTACATTCATACTACACACATTCATACTATATAGAACGTACAGTCGTAAAGTAATTACTTGTTCAAAATAAGAGAGTATGCGATTTCGGTCGCACCCTATGGCCCGTTCCATGCGTTCACGTCCCATTCCCCACGTTTTCTTTAATCATGGAAGGATCACATGTACTCACATGTATTCTCTGTGCGCCGAATGGACGGCCGCGGCGTTACTGTATCGCCAAATCACGATAATGGAGGACAGGACGTCGAGAGTAGCGTCAAACTGCAAACAGTGATAAAGAGAAGCGTTAAAACATTAAAGACTATTAAATAATGAACATTTAAATATATCAAGCGTGAGACTTACAGCAAACCCAAACGCTGATGCACTATGCCGCATTATAGAAACAGCTGCAAAAGAAATGAGAAAAAGTTAGTTCACATGAAGATGGTTTAAGTATTTTATTTTTTTAAATTTAGTTGGACAAACTTTAAACGTGAAGTGTTTATTAAAATAGTATTATTATTATTTTTAAATAAATGAAATATTTAATTGGTTGGACAAACATGTTTTAAGTGTGATTTATTTAAAAAATAATAAATACATATGAAACGAAAAATAAAATAAATAAAAATAAACGTGAAATGTTTAAAATATTGTTTAAACATATTTTAATTTAATAAATTATATAAATTAGTTCAAATATTTTACAATTAATATAGTCCATAATTTGGAAAAACTTTAAATGTATGTAAATAAATAAATAAAAACATTTTACAATAAAAAATATAAAAAGTTAGTTAGTCAGACAAACAGATTAACATCCCTTAAACATCTAAAAATTATGCCAGCAATGGAAATGTTGTGAATTAATGAGCATTTTAATTCCTTTACTTTTCACAGCCTGTACACAATGACTAACCACTCCAGCATTCAGGCAACTGTATATTGTAAATAATGATTTTGATAAGTGTTTGTCTCAAATATACACCTAAACAATATATATATATGCATTCCTCTGCTGTAAAGCTGTGCGTCTGAATGATTTCCAGCAGCTAAAGTGTCCTGGATCAGATTTCATCTCTTCACACTGTGATGTCAGCACATGGTGTGGATCTGAGCTACCCAAACAGCACTGTGGCTCATGTCCAGTTATCGACCTAATATTGACCTCTAATGCACCTGAATCCTCTATCCTGAGACTGGATGAGCGATCCGAGATATTCCATCCACCTCTACAGGGTCAGCCAAACTCTCAAAGGTACCCAGATCTGCTTTTCAGGGCTGTTTGTGCTTCTATTTCCCAATTGATTGTACAGTACAGCACTAAAGAAGTTAGAGTGTAGTATGGTACAGTATAGTTTAAATGTGGTGCAGAAGTATCAGAACATTTCCCTAACATTAGCGTATGGTTCCCATTTGGTTATCAATTCCTAATGTTCAAAAAAATTTCTCTATTTCTTTTATAACCACGAATTAGGAACCAAAAATTGTCAGCTGGGATGAAATTAAGGTGATGTTGCAAACGTCCAGTCTTGCCAGAGTTGCATTCAGTACAAATCATACAGCATTAGGCCCGTTCACACCATGGACGATAACTATGACGATACAGTTATCGTTAGATATCGCTTTTGGTGTGAACATGCCTTTAGTCAAAGTTTGCACACACATTCAAATGGCAAAAGTCATTACTCAAAAACAAACACACACACTCTCTGTTCCTCAGAAACCCTGTTAAAAATGAATAACGGAGCTGCTGCGGCATGAGATTAAAGATTTAGCAGTTTCTAAATATAAATTCTGTTCCTTTTAGAGAAATCCACTCTGTTTTAGACGACTCGCGCCGGCCGATTTCAAGTCCTCAAGAGGCCAAGCTCAAGAAACACATCGACAGTGTCAATAAAACATTTATAATCGATGCAGTCATTCATTGTCCCACAGAATCCCATCGGACACGCTCTAAAGAACCACACACATTGTCTCGTGAACAACGTCTACATCTTAATCTTACGACGAACTTCAGGAGTTTAGTTGTACCACATGCAGAGCATCTTGGGTAACAGGAAAGGATTTATGAAGAGTTGTGTATCTGCGGAAAGCTGAAACCATTCCCTGCTCATTAAGAAGTCATATTTATGCTGATTTTCAAGTGAAGTCAGCAGCTTCTACAAGGAGTGCTGATACTGCGGCCCGAGCCGATCAAGAAAATAATGAAGCTTGAAAAACCGTAGGATATCGTAGGATCACAATGAAGTATTGTGTGTATCCAGGATTACAGGCGAGAAATCAGCTTCAATCAGTCACAGATGCAGACTTAACTAACAAGCCAGCTAACAGGGAATGTTCTCAGAAGTTATGAATAAACGTTCTTCCAGTAACATTAATAGAACGTTCGTTCAACGTTATCAGGTCTTTAATAATTTTCCCAAAACGTTAGCACAAAAACGTATATCATTATGGAATGTTTTTGCTGAAACATTTTAGTTGGACATTCGTCCGACTGTTTCAGAATGTCCAGAGGACATTCAAAACTGACATTCCCATAATGCTTCTAAAACGCTAAAATGGAAGGTTCCCTTAAAGGGATAGTTCACTTTGAAATTAATTTTTGATATGTTTTAGCTTACCTCAAGGGCATTCAAGATGTAGGTGTCTTTGTTTCCGCAGTAGTTTCAATTTTGATATTTTTAGGTCAAACCGTTCTTGTCTGTCAGTCATATAATGCATGTCGATGGTCACTGTTTCAAAACACAAGCTCAGAGTCCAAATTAAAACAATTCCCCATCGTCCAAATTAAACAATTCCCCATCATAAGTACACATTGATGGCCTAAGACACGAAACGAGCGGTTTGTGTGAGAAAACGAACAGTATTTATATCGTTGTTATTTCTTGAAAACAACACACGTCCAAATGATCTGACGGCGCGGGCGGGTATAGATATATTCATAGATGTCGCCTTGGCTACGGTTTCGTTCCAATGAACTGCAGTAGCGAAGGCGACATCTAGTGTATACATCTATACCCGCCCGCGCGCGGGTATAGATGTATACACTAGATGTCGCTTGGCTACGGTTTCGTTCCAATGAACTGCAGTAGCCAAGGCGACATCTATGAATATATCTATACCCGCCCGCGCCGTCAGATCATTTGGACGTGTGCTGTGTTACAAGAGGTAACAACGATATAAATACTGTTCGTTTTCTCACACAAACCGCTCGTTTCGTGTCTTAGGCCATCAATGTGTACTTATGATGGGGAATTGTTTAATTTGGACGATGGGGAATTGTTTTAATTTGGACTCTGAGCTTGTGTTTTGAAACAGTGACCATCGACATGCATTATATGACTGACAGACAAGAACGGTTTGACCTAAAAATATCAAAATTGAAACTACTGCGGAAACAAAGACACCTACATCTTGGATGCCCTTGAGGTAAGCTAAAACATATCAAAAATTAATTTCAAAGTGAACTATCCCTTTAATGTTTGGGGATACCAAGAGGGAAAAAAAAGTTTTTAAAACCTTTAAAAAAACTGGAGAACATATGTTCAGAGATCATAATGGAAACATTGGCCCTTAATGTGATTTAGTTTTAGTTTTAGTTTGGTATTAAACTGAAATTGTAGTATGCGCAGTGTGATTTGTAGTGTAAAAAAAGTCAATGTTGCAAAAACTCACAATTTCAAGGTTAAATCTCACAATTCTGAGAAAAATAGTCAGAATTGCAAGATATAACTCTCAATTCTGACTTTTTTTCATGCAATTGTGAGTTTATATCTCACAATTCAAACTTTTTCTCATAATTGTGAGATTTAACCTTGAAATTGTGAGCTATAAAGTCCGAATTGCGAGATATAAACTCACAATTTTGAGAAAAAAGTCAGAGTTCTGAGATATAAACATGAAATTCCGAGTTATAAAGTCTGTACTGCGAGATATGTAATCACAATTTTGGGCAAAAAATTCAGAATTGTGAGATATAAATTTGAAATTAGGAGTTATAAAGTCCAAATTGCGAGATATAAACGCAGAATTTTGAGGAAAAAAGTCAGAATTGTGAGATACAAACAGTTTTGCGAAAAAAGTCAGAATTGTGAGATATAAACTTGAAATTGCGATTTATAAAGTCTGTACTGCAAGATATAAAATCACAGTTTTGGGCAAAAAATTCAGAATTGTGAGATATAAACTTGAAATTAGGAGTTATAAAGTCCAAATTGCGAGATATAAACACAATTTTGAGGAAAAAAGGTCTAATTGTGAGATATAAACACAATTTTGAGAGAAAAAAAGTCAGAATTGTTAGATATAAACTCGAAATTGTGAGTTATAAAGTCCGAATTGCGAGATATAAACTCGAAATTGTGAGTTATAAAGTCCGAATTGCGAGATATAAACTCACAATTTTGAGAAAAACTCAAAAACTGTACTTTTTTACGTCCTGGTGGAAACAAGATTTAATAGCTATTGCGCAATTTATCGTAACTCATCAAGTTGCGGCACCAAAAGATTTGTTTGGTAACGTTTTTATCTTAAAGTTACTTTTGGACCCTGTTTTTATAGAATTTCACAAAACTTTGCTTATTGTTGGCTGTTTGCATTTCACTAGATTTGGTAATTAGATTTGGTTACGTTTTATATGGCGTTTGTCACATGACCGTTAGCGTTCTTTCCGCACATTCACGTTGCACGTTTCACCACGCAAACTTGCACAACTCATACAGTGCTCTGACAAAAAATATCACAACACTAATTTCATGAGAACGTGTAAAATCTATTTCATTCCAGTTTGTTACACGTATCGCACTGTGAGTGAACATGCTGCTGCTATGCGGCAACGACCGCGTTGTGACAGTTATTCTCAGATGTATCAGTGGCGCATGATGTATAAAACTCTTTGAAGATCTTGTCCTTGACTGCTCAAGGAAGCTAGCCTTGTCTGCTTTCTTTTAGGTGTTTTTTTGTGTGTGTGTCTGTGAAAATAGGGCAGAATCTGTATAGCTGGTGAGTTGCAGAATGTTGAAATCCAACACAACAGCTGCTATAAAAAAACCTGTCTTCCGCTCGGTCTGTCTTTTTGACACACACAAAAGCATCCTCTCACACACACACACACACACACACACACACACCAAAACAGGGAATGTGATCTAGTTTCTGTGTCAGAGTTGGTGAATACATTTGCATGTTGTTATCACTTACAGGACATTTTCAAGAAACAATTCTGCAGTCTCATGAAAGACTTTTGACTGGTCAGTGTTGTTGTTATGATAGCCTACTACAAAAACTAATGGTATTGCTAATACCTGTAGCAACTTTCTACATGCTTAGATAGTAATAGTTGAATAAATAGATTGTCTTTATGGTTTTTGATTGGTTATGTTAATTAATCCTGTGTGTATTTAAGCCCTGAGTTTCTTTAGTTCTCTGTATTTTCCGGTATATGTTATGTGGTTCAGTGACCACACCCACACACCCATGTACAACACACTGTAAAACTAATACGTTAAAGCTAATAAATTAGTATATTTTAGTTGATATCAGATACTAAAAAGTGCTAACACTAATACTAAAACCGAAATGTTAACTTGAGCAGATTTCAGTTACAATACTATAAAACCTATAGCCTACTATTGCTAACACTAATGCTAATTGTAATGTTATTGCTAACACTAATGCTAATTGTAATGTTATTGCTAACACTAATGTTTGTAATGTTAATGCTAAAACTAATATGTTAAAGCTAACATATAAGATATTCTATTCCAGTAGATATTCCTCAGACTGTTTACCAACTCTGAAACTGTGACTTTTTTTAGCTTTTCGTCTAGTTGTTTTCACAAACCCGTTTACTTGACTCACTTGATGTTTTAAAAAAACAGAGGAGGTGCAGAGAGGGCAAAGCACCCTCCACCTCTCTCTCTCTCTCTCTCTCTCTCTCTCTCTCTCTCTCTCTCTCTCTCTCTCTCTGTCTTCCATCTTTTATTTTTAGACACGGGGCTCTATGGGAGTTGGCATGCTGGCTTTTACAGGCTGGTAGTGCTGAATGCATTAATATGAGAGTGAACTACCCCTCCTCTATCTGTGACCTCTCCTCGCAGTGTGATATTTACATTCTGTGCCGCAAGAAAATCTTCCACACACACACACACACACACACACACACACACACTAATTTAGTTTTCTTCAGTTTGAAGTCAGTAAATCCTCCAAGAACAGACATTTAAACACATTTCATTGCAGCAAATAGCGCTTATTTCCCCGCAGCAGATGCATTTCTAGACATGTTTATTAAGTTTGGAGGTATGCGAGCGCATTTGTGCGAGTGTGTGAAGCAGAAGACACTCTGTCGCTGAGAGCGTGTTAATTGGCTGCACTGGAAGCTTCGAGACATCTGGGAATTCAGATCTCACAGTCTGGCATATATTAGACCATTTCTCTTCTTCTCCTCCCCCAGCCGTTAATGAAAAAAGAGCCGTCCCGCTTACACTTCAGATAGCGTAAACTCACAAGCGCTTCAGCGAAGATAGCAAGACTCAGACCGCCAGGCAGTAAACTGATCAGACACTTTATCTGAACTGATTCGAGGATAATTCGGTTAAAACCATAATCCACCAGATTTGATCTTCTCAAAACCCATACTGACCCAAATGCACAGTACCCAAACATAACGCTAATGCTCTTGAAGACTGTGTGGAAGTCGAGGTGGGATTTTCGTGGCTTTTAGTGAATATTTAGTAACTTTGAGTTCTCTATATGCTAGGGCACTTATAAAAAGTGGTGTTTAAATGCATGCCCTTATGTGAGGCGAATGGAAAAAATGGGCGAAACAAATCACACAGACTTACATTAAAGAGGGGCAAGTGTCATTTCTATAGATGCCTTATTGATGGTAGGATCAATAAGTTATGACAACAGTTTTAAGTTACTGTAACTCATCAAAATATGTTAAGCAAATTCAACTTTTTATATAAGTTATACAAGAGTCAACTCGATAAGTCAGTTTAAGTTACAGAGTAATAATAAAGTTCAGTGAACTTAACATTTTAAGTTCAAACCTACTGGCAATGACGAGGGGGAAAACATCACAGATACTTGGGGTTGGACATGGACCAATATAAATCCACATACAAACAGCTTAGCAACCACCTAGAACACCCTAGCAACGGCTTATACACCACCCCGAACACCCCAGGAACCACATAGGAATGCTAAAGCAGCCACCAACAACATTGTAGCATTGTGGCGGTGACTATATTTCACATGCTAACACGTGTAATTTCCTTCATGTATTGTGTATATAAAACTAACAGCAACACTTATTCAACTCAGCATAAAAGTTTCACTCACTTTTTTTTATGCATGTTCAAGACATCAACGCCTTGTCAAATCATTCCTTGACTACCAGTTAACCACTGATCAAATATTTAGTTTCCCAGCGTGTTTGCATATCAATATTTGCTTGTAGTTTTCAAGTCTGTGTGTGTTTAAAAGTGCAGGTTCAATGAACGAAGAACATGAAGTGAGTGTGCTGGAGAGGAAGTGAGGCTTTCTGACAATTTTTTTTAGAATTATGCTAAAAGCTAATGCTAACACTAAACTGTGCCTCTATCACTCTGCACTCTTTATTCTCCCACAAAATTCAACTCAAATCAAGATTTATGTCTGTTTATTTATTTTGTAACTATTCAGGATAAGTCAACTGCTCATCACAAAATAAGCTAGCTAGCTGCTATGAAGCTAGGTGTTGCTATGGTCTTGCTAATGTTTTCTTGAGTGTTGCTAGGTGGTTGCTTAATGGCTCAAGCAAGCACCATGACTCAATGTAGAATAAATCTAAATATTTTGTGTTTTCACACATTAATTTACCAAAAATATGAACTCTATCTCAATCATTTTGCCCTCAGCTGTCTGCAATCATTTCCGCTAAATTGTAGCCATTACTGATAGAGGGGAGTTTAAATGACAACATCTCTCAAGCGTCGTTGCTCTGGAGTTGCTATGTGACAGAATATTCACAGCCTGGCAACGTGAGTCCCAGAGTCCCCGTCCAACTCTGGAAGTGTAAGGTGAGTCATTTAGTTCCCGAGGGATGGAGCACCAAGTAAGAAACCATTCCTTCAAAATCATACATTAAATCCAGTGCAGGGCTTCTGTTTGCTTAAAATCAGCTGCTCCAAGATTAAACCACAAGGCCTGGAAGCGGTCTATGAAATGATTAAGCACACTTTGTGCTGAGAAAACAACAACAGTCTTCGTAACACCAAACTTGAGTATCCCAGCTTAATGATTTAAGGGAATATTCTGGGTTCAAGTTAAGCTCTATCAAAAGCATTTGTGGCATAATGCCGATTAAAACCTAAAACGTTTCTCTGATCTTTTTGGAAATGGAAGGTCAAGTTAAGTGCACTGCATTTTGGGATACAGTTTTCCAGAAAACTGCAACTGTAATCCAGGAATCCAGGAAAATTCAAAGCATACTATATAGTACAGAAATAAGGAGAGTATGCCAGTATGCGGTTGAAAACATAAGAATTGTCTCCACAGTACATTAAGCTCTTTTGAAGCCCCTTTAAAGTAAATTTTACAAAAGAGCAAGATACTGTTTTCCATTATATGACTACTATTTTTACAGTCTCCCAGTTTTGTACGTCTGAGAATATTTTGTATTTGTAGCTGAGAATAAAGTGTGCTATGAATGTATTTGGTTGTCAAAGTTCCCATATGTCTGTGTTTATCCTGTGCATCTTCTTTCAGTGACGATTATCAAAGTAATCTTGTAGAACAACCAGGAAGAAACCAGTCAAACCAGATCTTGTGTATCAAGCTTGTGGCACGGAACCAAACAACATGCAGATGTGGGTCAGAGGTGAAAAAATGTGTAAATAAATTTATAAGTATTAAATGAATTATAAAATATGTATTATTAAAATATAATTACAGGTAATTATATAATAATATATAAAATAAATATATACATTTTATATTAATATTTTATATTATATAAATATATTTATATCTTATTTATAAAAAATATTAAATTATATATATAATTTAATTATATATATATACGGGCCTACGGGCCGAACGGCAGTGCAGAGTACCCAGTCCTCTTGGGGTCTCTAGAAGGGGTGCTGGAAAGTGCTCTGACTGGGTACTCCGTCGTTCTACTGGGGGACTTCAACGCCCACGTGGGCAGCGACAGTGACACCAGGAGGGGCGTGATTGGGCGGAACGGCCCCCCATGATCTGAACCCGAGCGGTGTTCAGTTATTGGACTTCTGAACTTGTCCATAACGAACACCATGTTCAAGCATAAGGGTGTCCATCAGTGCACATGGCACCAGGACACCCTAGGCCGGAGGTCAATGATCGACTTTGTGGTCGTTTATTCCGACCTCCGGCCGTATGTCTTGGACACTCGGGTGAAGAGAGGGGCAGAGCTGTCAACTGATCACCACCTGGTGGTGAGTTGGATCCGATGGCAGGGGAGGAATCTGAATAGACTCGGCAAACCCAAACGTACTGTGAGAGTCTGTTGGGAACGTTTGGCCGAGTCCCCTGTCAGAGGAATCTTCGATTTCCACCTCCGGTGGAGCTTCGACCAGATCCCGAGGGAGTCTGGAGACATTAAGTCCGAGTGGACCACGTTCTCCACCTCCATTGTCGACGCGGCCACTCGGTGCTGAGGCCGTAAGATCTCCGGTGCCTGTCGAGGCGGCAACTGGAAGTAAGGGATGCCGTCAATCTGAAGAAGGAGTCCTATCGGGCCTGGCTGGCTTGTGGGACTCCTGAGGCAGCTGACGGGTACCGGCAGGCCAAATGGACTGCAGTCCGGGTGGTTGTGGAGGCAAAAAATCGGGCCTGGGAGGAGTTCGGCGAGGCCTTGGAGAAGGACTATCGGCTGGCCTCGAAGAGATTCTGGCAAACCGTCCGGCGCCTCAGGAGAGGGAAACAGTGCCCAACACTGTTTACAGTGGAGGTGGGCAGCTGTTGACCTCAACTCGGGATGTCGTCGGACAGTGGAAGGAATACTTTGAGGATTTCCTCAATCCCACCAACACGTCTTCCATTGAGGAAGCAGAGGCTGAGGGCTCGGAGGTGGACTCATCCATCACCCAAGCTGAAGTCACTGAGGTAGTCAAGAAGCTCCTCGGTGGCAAGTACCTTAAGTCTCTGGATGTTGTGGGGCTGTCTTGGCTGACAGGGGGATCACACTTCTCAGCCTCCCTGGGAAAGTCTATGCCAGGGTACTGGAGAGGAGAATATGGCCGATGGTAGAACCTCGGATTCAGGAGGAACAGACCACACGATTTCGTCTCTGCTTTTTGCGAATTATGTTGTCGTGTTGGCCTCAACAGACCAGGACCTTCAGCATGCACTGTGACGGTTTGCAGCCGAGTGTGAAGCAGCTGGGATGAGAATCAGTGCCTCCAAATCCGAGGCCATGGTCCTCAATCGGAAAAGGGTAGCTTGCCCACTTCAGGTTGGTGGAGAGTTCCTGCCTCAAGTGGAGGAGTTCAAGTATCTTGGGATCTTGTTCACGGGTGAGGGAAGGATGGAACGGGAGATTGACAGACGGATCGGTGCAGCTTCTGCAGTAATGCGGTCGATGTACCGGTCTGTCGTGGTGAAGAAGGAGCTGAGCTGCAAGGCAAGGCTCTCGATTTACCGATCAATCTACAATCCTACTCTCACCTATGGTCATGAGCTGTGGGTCATGACCGAAAGGACAAGATCTCGGATACAGGCGGCCGAAATGAGCTTTCTCCGCAGGGTGGCTGGGCGATCCCTTAGAGATAGGGTGAGGAGCTCGGTCACTCGGGAGGAGCTCAGAGTAGAGCCGCTGCTCCTCCACATCGAGAGAGGCCAGCTGAGGTGGCTCGGGCATCTGTTCCGGATGCCTCCTAGACGCCTTCCCGGGGAGGTGTTCCAGGCACGTCCGACCGGGAGGAGACCCCGGGAAGACCTAGGACATGCTGGAGGGATTATGTCTCCCGGCTGGCCTGGGAACGCCTTGGTGTCCCCCCGGAAGAGCTGGAGGAAGTGTTTGGGGAGAGGGAAGTCTGGGCATCTCCAGACTCCAGACTGGGCCCCCGCGACCTGGTCCCGGATAAGCGGAAGAAGATGGGATGGGATGGGATGGGAAAAAAGATACTGTATATATATATATATATATATATATATATATATATGTATGGAATTAAATAATTTAGGTATTATATAAATGATTATTCTACGCTCTATGTAAAAAAAAAAAAAAAACTATAAAAAAACAGCCACAGAAAACTACAGAAATCTACATAAAAAACTACATAAAAAAAACTTGTCCTTTAAAACTACATCACAGTCCTAAAAGACAAAAGAATTAAGAGCTCATCTTCAAAACAGGATATGACATCATACAGGTCTGTATCATCAAGGGGTTCATGATGCTCTAGATGAAGGGCCAGATACTCACTGAACGCAGCGATGGCTAAGATCATCGTCACCACAATGGAGACCCACGATACCCATAACGCCTTTTTTCTGTAACTCTGAGCCTCGTGGGGTTTCAGACGCATACTGCTCTCCAGAAGACCTGCTGAGGGACAGTGCTCGGTTAGATTACGCCATCTTTCCTCACATCTAAACACATCCTACATGTGTCTCAGAGGAATTTAATGCCATTTATTCTGAAATAAGTCCATAAAGTGTATGAAACAGACTTGTCACAGGCTCAAAAGATTTGACTCAAAAGTCCAATTATATAAATGCTTGTTTTCTTTAGCAGAGTGTTTCTGTATTTTGATTTAAAGTCAGCATTACTTTTTTTAATGAAATAGGCCTACTGAAGTATTTATTATAAATGATTTATCCGTGAACATCATTATTTTGTATAAATTCATGTGCCCTTGTTAGCAACCTGTCACTCACATAAGATCCACTCACATAAGATCCGCAAACCACAACCATCCAATCAATTCCCCATGGACAAAATCAAGTCCCGCCCACATTTATTTTTTCAATCGCAACTTCCATTTCATACCGACTTTAAAGCATAATTCGAAAATATCTGTTTTGTGAATTTTGTTCTCCAAATTATGACAAGTGACATTTTGACAAGTGAGCACAATAAAATCACAGAAGAATTCATTCAGAAAAGAATCAGCTATGCAATGAATGAATCTGTTGTCACAGAATATGTTCGGGGCAAGTTGTCACACGTTTAATATGCTGTAACTTTAAACAATGAATTAATTACACGTTATGCAAAACAATAGTTAGATTTAGTTTTAATAGTTATATATATATATATATATATATATATATATATATATATATATATATTAAATCTGAGGTCAAATATTTATTTTTTATATATAGGCTACTGTATAATGTAGGCTAATATATTTTTAGGCATTGACTAGCCTATAATAAATGTAATATGTTGTGGAAAATGCTTTATTTAATATAATTTTGTAGTCAAGACTTTAATGTTTGTGTACAGAACCTGACTTAAACCAATAAACCAACCCTGATCAATTTTCCCTGAGTAAACGTGTGACAACTTGCCCCGTGCTCCGCTTTACATGTATTTTTCAATGCAAATAAACTCTATTAAAAGTATTTAAGCCGGAACTCCGTACCGTTGTCATCTGGCTCTCCTATTTTCATCTGCTGCTCCATGTTGAAAGTGTCTGCTAGGTTCGAATGGTGTCCGTTTGCAGGAATCGATCCTGGATCCACTACGGCTGGATCCGGAACAGAAGCAGGAGCACCTGGACCGGGGTCTACAGGACCGGCATTGGGGTCAGCAGCTGAGGAAGGGTCCGTCATGATGACTCGGTCCCGGGTTCAAATGGTCAGAAGCATCCGAAGAATGTGACACCTGGTCGCGAGCGGAGGAGATGCGCACTGCTGGAGAGCCTCAGCGCATCATTCGCTCGAGCGCGAGCGCGCACGCACACACACACTCTAATTAAAAACACACACGTGTGAAGCACAGCGTGCACTTTACAAACAAAGCTTGCTCTTCAAAATAAGTAAAAAGTATTATTATTAAATAAAAGTAGTGGGAATTTAGAGAATCCGTCTGGGAGCTCTGGTGTCGTGTGACCAAACAAACATCTGTCTGTGTGCATATTAAACAAACACCTCACACTTCAACTCATACAGTAACCACTTATGTGAATAGTACATCTGAAGGAACACATGGAAAGAAAATAAATGGGAGGGAAAAAAGAAAGAAAAAAGCTAGTTCATTTTGGCACAATATTATTACGATTAACCTATACAAAATTGTTGGGGTAGGCTAACAGTTCATCAACCTTATACATTGGGATGGATTTTATCTGGTAAAAATAGATAGATAGATAGATAGATAGATAGATAGATAGATAGATAGATAGATAGATAGATAGATAGATAGATAGATAGATAGATAGATAGATAGATAGATAGATAGATAGATAGATAGATAGATAGATAGATAGATAGATAGATAGATAGATAGATAGATAGATAGATAGATTACAATTCAAATCAATTCAGTAGCGGAGCTTTAGCGACATCTTGTGTGACAAAGTCATTATTGCAGTTTACGAAACTAAAAAAAGGTCTGTTAATTTACACGTCTAGAATAAAAGCGAAATTACTTTTGAGTGGCATGTTAATAATATTAATATAAGATAATGTAACATTGGTTACGGAAAAGTTGTTTCAAAGAAATGTGTAATAGCCTACATTTCTTTGAAACAACTTTTCCGACCAAAATGTCCAACCTTTTCCGACTTTCAAAATATAACCCCTGCAACCAAAATCATCAACCAAAATCTGACGTTACTACTTTCTACTCAAGGACCTGGACACAAATGTAGTGGAGTAAAAAGTTTCAAATGTGAAGTTGAAGTAAAAAGTTTCCAGAAAAAATAATACTCAAAAGTACAGATAGGCTACTCAAAAAGTGTAGGCTACTTGAGTACAGTACTCAAGTAAATGTAATTTCTTACTGTCCACCTCTGCATTTTATTTAAACAAACTTTTAACTATAAGATGCGATTAATCGTTTGATTGTTATTATTATATGCATAGCCTATATATTATTATAATAGGCCTGAGTTAAATTAGGGCATTTAAGTAGCTTTTTTAAAGGGGCATTATGTAAGATTTACAGCTAGTGGTTGAAATGGGTACTGCAGTTCAAATTCAAAATATTAGACAGGGTTGTTTCTCCGGCCCCTCTTCCTCAGACTCGACGCTCACACGGGTTTCCAGATTGAGGACACGCAACAAGACCGAGCGCAATTAACAATGGAAGGTGAGGAGATATAAACACATGTAAGTTGATTTATCCGTGTTTTAATATGCTCCCGTTCATAGAGATTTAGATGGATGCCGAGGCTTTTTAGGTCGGGTAAAATCTGTGATCTCTGACCTAGTTTGTTTGCTGGCTTCCATAGCTGCAATACGCTGTTTTCCGCCGGTATAGCGAATTACCACCGGTATTCCGGTATAGCGAAATACTACTGGGTAAATTGGCAGTGGGCAGAGTCACACAGACCCAAACAACATTCCAACACAGAATGCACATTTCAAAGACAAAAAAAAAAAAAAAAAACTGTCTGTAACATTGTTTTTCAGAGAAACAAGTATGTGAACAAGCATATTTCCTAAATCTTTGCAAACATATGGTATTTTTATGCTTTACGGCAAAAAAGTTACACAGCTCTTTAAAAGTCTTGAGACTTTTTTTTATTTTTTATTTTTTGATGATATGTCAGTACAAGTTGCTTTCGGTTAAAAAACATGGATTTTAGTCTAGAATTAAGTACTGTGCCTGTGAAACCGGGGGAAAGAGTTGTCGACCCCCATCTTGAACGCTACGCTTAATATGTCACGTACCGCCTCCATCCAGCTCATGTCGCTGCAGCGCTCGCCCTCGCGCCCAGTGACGTCACGGTGATGTAGAGCGCAGTGCGGGCGGAAGCGGGTGGGATGATGGCGGCGGTGCAGCGGGGCTCCAGCAAATGGCTCTTTACCCGAGAACAGTTCGAAAACACGCCGTCCCGCCGCTGCGGAGTCGAGCCCGACCGCGAGCTCTCATACCGACAGCAAGCCGCCAACCTAATTCAGGATATGGGACAGCGGTTAAACGTGTATCCTTCTCTAAAACAGCAGCGCTGTGACTGAGTTAGCCGTTAGCATATTAGCACGCTGCCGCTTTTGATCAAGTGAAAAATGTGCCGGCCAAAATACGATGTTTTACGCGTTAAAATTCACGCAAAACACCGTATTTCTTTACAGTTCGACTTTTAAATGCATAATAAAGTGTATTTTGGGGTATCACATGAGTTGGTGTGTGAAACAGACGTGTGTGAATGACAGGAAGGTGATACAGTGTCTTTATGCTTGACCTAAACCGTATTTCTGGATAAATATAATTTTTACCTAATTTAATCAGATTTTTACTCTCATAATGAGGTTGCTTGTTGTGTTTTATGGGTTTAGGAGTGATTGAGACTTAACTATGTGAAGGCTAAACAAGATGTGTTTTCAATGCGTGTTGTCTTATATAAGTATGCTATTTAATGTATTTTCCCTTTTAATATAGTTTAATAATCGTTTTTTCACATTTATTAGTGTAAATTGGCTCTATGAGCTGTTTTTTATTATTTATTAGTATAAAATTGTTCTATATTATATTGCATATTGTAGGTTATTTTGTAGTGTTTCTCTTCCTTGATGAAACTGCAGATCCCAGCTTACAATCAACACATCAATCGTCTATATGCACCGATTTTACATGCTTAATTCCTTTACGAAATTCCATAGAAATGTGAGTATGCTTTTCTTTTTTTTATTGATTATGATTTGATCACTCTAAATGTTCATATTTATTTCTGTGTGTTTGTTGACCTGCGTATGCACAGTATTTTTAGGATTTCACAGGAATTTAATTGGCAGCACTGGTGCGATTCGTAACCTGATTGTTTTCTGATTTTTGTAATATTGTATTTGTTTGCTCTCTTCAATCAGATCATCTCTCCCACCGCTCTGTTTCTGGCTGCTAAAGTGGAGGAGCAACCCAGGAAACTTGAACATGTTATTAAAGTAGCACATGCTTGCCTGAACCCTCAAGACCCTCCGCTGGACACCAAGAGCAATGTGAGTGTGAGGCTTGTGGGTAATGTAGTTTCTCGCTCCACTTTTTCTAGGGATATGGCCCAAAAAATTATTGATAAAATTTTCATTACAGTCGATATAGATAATTATCACGATAAATGTCAAATATTTTTTCCAATTTGTAGAAACCAGACAGCTAATTGTAGTTTTAATCTACTCTTTATTGTCAGAACATGAAATTTCACTAATCTGAGGTAGAATATTGACAACTTTTCATTAATTTTTCCTTAGCAAAAGAAATTTGTGTTTTCTGACTTTGATGCGTATCTTCAGCACAGTTTGCAGTACAGGTCGTAATATTAATATTTTGTTTTGTCTCTTTGAAATTCACATTTGATAGTATCTTGAATTAGGATGCCGATGTAAATTTGTTCATTAACAAAAATGGTAACATCTGTAAAAATTTAAACAGCCTCATAGGGTAAAATTATATTTTGTTTCAGTTAGGACTTTACTTTTGTTAAAATTAACCATTGGTTATCCATAGTATCATACATTTAGTTCATGATTATCATAGGTAGAACCACATGTATAACTAGAGGTCGACCCAACCTCTCCTTTGGTTTTCCTTTGGCCGATGCCGATATTTAGAAACTAGGGCAGCCGATATATGATGCCGATTTTTTTTTTTTTTGGCCGATATGTTTGGCCGATTATCCTTTTTTTTTTTTTTTTTTTTACCCCCTTCATCTCATAAAATCTAACCGTTAATAAGAAGTTACACAGAAAATTGCTTAATTTAAACATTTATTAACATTTAATTTAGGGATGCACCGATGCATCGGCTGAACATCGGTAACGGCCGATATTTGCCTCGTTAACTGCCATCGGCCATCGGGAAATAAAAATGACATTCGCCGATGTCACATATGGGTGTCAGTTTGGTTTGATATGCTGGGGACAGAGACGCATTTGGAAGTGCATTTTCAGAAGTGCTGGGTAGGCCTACAATGACGCATTTTTTTTTTCTCTCTCTCTCTTTCGCGCTGCGCAGGTTATGTTTTAAAAGACGATGTCCTTGTAGCTCAGGCACGGCCCCACTTTTCAACAGGCCCACCCAAAACTTAAAAAAAAAAATAAATAATTCGCCAATAAGCTCATAATTTGTTCTAAAATAGCTAAAACTATAGCCTATATAGGCCTATATATTGATCGAAATGTGAGAAATATATGAAATATCATCATTGGGGTGAAATAAAAAACATTTTTGTCAGTTTTGTTACCTGACTCATGTGGAACGGAAGGCAGAACGTACTCGGTTACTTTAACCTCGGTTCCCTGAGAAATAAGGGAACGAGTATTGCGTTGCAAACGCTATGAGAAAACTCCTTTTCTCGAGAAAAGAACGACCATGGTGTGTAGCAGAAGCAGCGGCGGAGTATGCACGATCCACGAGTGCTGAAGACGTTCTGCACGGCTTTGATGGGTGCGCAGGAGGACACAAATAGGTGGCGACCGCTTCTTCCAGTGGCGGGAGCGTTTCTCTCAGCGCCGTCAACAGATAGAGCGTTAACTGTACACACCGCCGCCGACTTGAGCTGCAAAGAAGCTCTGGCCGCCCTGTCAAGGGCGCTTGTCAAAAAGTACGGGGAAGCTTGACCGCTCTGAATAGAGTGAGAGAGCGCGCGCGCGGCCGGGGCTCTCTCTCTCTGCTCGAGGCAGAAGAGCGCGTGCGCTCTTAAAATTTCATATTTTGGTATGAACATTCACCCGTGTTTTTTCCCTCATAAATGCGAACACGAAAAATAAAGTGAATATAATGTTTTTTTTTTGTTGGGTCAGACAATGATTACCAAATTTCTCTCTCATATGCTCTTCATAACAACTGAAAAAGAACTTGCCATAAATAAGGTTATAACTGTCAACCAGAAAGTGACATTAAAGGTTTTTTTGTTTCATAAATTGGTCTGATTGAATTTGTGCTCATTTAGTGTGATCAAGAGCCGAAAGACTTGTATGTTTCCGTGGCACAAAAGAAGGAATAAATAACAAAAAGAAAAAACATCGGCATCGACATCGGCCATCGGCCAAGTTGTTATGTTAAACATCGGTATCGGTATCGGCCCAGAATTTCCCAATCGGTGCATCCCTAATTTAATTAAACAAAATCCTCTCCAATCCATGCACTTGTATACAATAAACAAATAAATGATGTATACGTTAAATATTAAATACACAAAACAGGTCATCATAAATCTAGACTGTCAAATAAACTTTTAGATGAAAAAAAAATTTTTTACAAATGTAAAATAACACTGGATAATCTTCATTGTAGAAATGAAATACAGATTAATGCTTACATTAAAGTTACAGAAGTTTTTCAGTCAAGACCAGTGAGTGGTTTTCTCTTTGTCTTTTTTTTTTTTAATTAACATGACAGACGTTAGCAAGTTTATTAGGCTGCTGTCACTTTAAGAGCTTAAGCACAGATTCAATACTGTTACACAAATGCGTTTTTTCTATTTACGTTCCAAAACTGTCAGTATTTACCTGAGTATTTGCCAAGACGGGCATTTTGACATCATTTTGTATGCATTTGACCGTTTAAGCGCCATAAGCCACGGAACAGTAGTCATTTTGGTACTCGTGAGCTGTTTGACAGACAGCTTTATGAGAGATCAGTGGTGCATGCGCTTTTGGTGTGGTACTGTGGGAATGAGTAAAATGATGCGCAGTACAAGCACTATTTAACCAGAGCAAATGAGACAAGTGAGTGAGAGGAGGCGGGTGTGTGTCAAACTGTAAATTAGGCGTTGGAGAGAAGAGAGTCAGTGCTCAGCTGGTTTCGGTGTATCAATACTGCAGAAAAGGAGTACTGGAACTGTTTCAGATATTTTGGTATTGATGCATATTGAAAGATTGATATTTTTGACAACACTTAAACATTATTTCGAACTTTTATCGAACTTGTTATATTTTGATAAATTACTTAGCAATCATTCGCATTTTAGCACCCAGCCCTATAATTCATTATACAACATGACGTAAAGTGCACATAAATGGTATATGATGTATATTATTTGGTTCGTTTTTGATGTTTTGCCATGTTGAACTGCAGATGTACCTCCAGCAGGCCCAAGAGCTGGTTCTGTTGGAAACCATAGTGCTGCAGACACTCGGTAAGTGGCGATCTGTTAATAAAAGCGTCTTGTTGCCTGATGGTGAACACATGAGTCCTGTCTAACCGGTGGTTTTGTTTCAGGGTTTGAGATAACTATAGAGCATCCACACACAGATGTGGTGAGATGTTCCCAGCTAGTGCGAGGTAGATGCTTCCAGTCTTTCTTCATCTCTTTCTCTCTTTTCTTTTTACTCACAACTTCGTTCTGCCTTTTTGGCTTTGCATTGTAGATGTACGATGATGCTGTTAGCTGGGCTTCCATTCATGTATTTTTTCAGACTTTTATTCATTATTATTATTTTACTCTTAGAAGTGTTGTATGGGAACCCCAAAATGTGCTTTATTTTATTTTAGTTCTTTGAATTTAAATGTTTTTTATTCTGTAAGATAATGCATAAACTACAGTGGAAGCATATTTACTCAATATATTCCTAAAAAAGTCATTTGACTTCAACTTTAGACTTTAGAAGTAATTTTACATTTAAACCACAAATTTCCCTGTAAGTGACAATTTTGCTTTTCAGTAAATGAGTAATACAATAAAATGTAAAATAAAACAATAAAATATTATTTAATAATAATAGTTCTGCAAGGATGCATTCAATTTATCAAAAGTGACGGTACAGAAATTAATAAATGTTACAAAAGATTTCAAATAAATGCTGTTCTTCATCAAATAATTCTGAAATGTATCAGTTTCTACAAAAATACGAAGCTGCACAACTGTTGTCAACATTAATAATAAGAACTGTTAACTGAGCATCAAATCCTCATATTAGAATGATTCAGCTTTGCATCACAGGAATAAATTAAATTTTAAAATAGATTAAAACAGAAAACAGGCATTTAAAATGTTTTACTGTAATTTTGATCAAATAAATGCAGACTTGAGCAGAAGAGACTTTTGAATGGTAGTTTAATGCTAAACAATTAATGCTAAACAATCATGCTGTAATTCTGAGTTTAGAAAGGCAAAACATGCTTGAAGAGTCACTGCGTACTTTTGACTGGATTGTATCTGACGGGACGTCTTTTCTGTCTTTCCCCTCAGCGAGCAAGGACTTGGCCCAGACCTCCTATTTCATGGCTACCAACAGGTTGTTACCCTGACCCCTATTTGTTGCACTGCCATGGCACCCTATGACTTCCTATTAGGCAGGGTTCTCCTTCATGTGTCCAACGCTCTCTCGCGCCTGGGCGAAGCGATTGTCTGCCCAGCCCGGCGCAGTGCGGTGTAATGTACGGAGGGCTTGCTGTTGGCACAGAAGGTTGAATACACAGCCTGGAGTGTAGAGGTGCTAATAGAGATATCTTGATTGAGTGCATAGGTCAATAACTCAATTGGTAGCCTGAATATCAGCTCAGAGTTCAAAGGTGTAAACTTAGAGATTGTCACGGTAAGTACCAATGACCGCATTTCTTTTCATGTTTATTTTTTGCTCGAAGCTGTATTATTATTATTATTTTAAAAATAATTGTATATATCTTAAATATAAAAAAAAGCATAGAGATTATATTTTTATTCAGGATGATACATCACAATACCAACTTTACAGTATTTTTTAGGGATGTCCCGATCCGATCCATGTCATCGGTATCGAGCCGATACTGGCCCAGAACGCTAGATCGGATATCGGCGGGGAGAAAAAAAATATGATCCGATACCTATTAGGGGTGGAACGGTACATGTATTTGTATTGAACCGAAACTGTACGTGCGTCACGGTTCGGTGCGTGGATTTACATGGAGAATACACGGTATAAAAATAAATAAAACTCGCATACACATTAATGTAATGCGGAACTACAGTTAGATACGTGCATAGACACGCTCGCTTTATATGCGCGTCCTATTCGCTTTGGATTCAATTATGGATTCAAAATGTTCAAGCGTCGAACTATGTTAGTATGCGATAGACGTGAATTTGACGCTCTATTCGCGCTTGGTGTGAACGCAGCATAATGAACAGGCTGCGATGTCAAGATTGCAATGCTGGAATGTGTGTGTGTGTGTCAGAGAGAGAGGCGCGGGCGCGATCGAACAGTGGAAACATAAAAACATACTCCGCCATTTTGTTCATACAGGACATCATTAAAACTGCAAAGTGTTTACTTATATTTGTGTAAAACACAACATTGTGCTTTTGTCAAACTGTAAAATCTTGTCAAACTGTAACCTACAACTGTCACCCAACCAAAATCACACACACACGCTGTTTAAAAGCAAAAATTCTCTCATCTTTTGGACATTCATCATATTGCATTGGTTTTCTTGTCCTAAAACAGAGCACTAATCTGTTTATTTTGAAGTTACACATTCTACATTGATTATTTTATACAGAAATAAATTATTTATTATACAGATGAGAATAAAGTTAAAGTTAATTAAAATTTTAAGGAAACAAATATATTGATCTGAAATATAGCAAATTAATTTTAAATTCATTCAGGTACAGTTACCAAACATATCTCAAGGTCTTTTGAATAAAGGGTGGCAGTCTTTCATTATCAACTGTTGTTGTGGACTATATACTGGAGAAGTATTTGTTCTCCATTTAAGAGAGATGTTTTTATGTGGCTAATTGAGCAAAGTGCTTCCATATATTTTATTATTATTAGTGTTAGTTCAAAAATAAAATAAAAATATCAGATTGATATCGGTATCGGCAAATAGCCAAAGCTGCGGCATCGGTATCGGAAGTGAAAAAGTGGTATCGGGACATCCCTAGTATTATAGTATAAGTTTTTTTATGCAAATTTTGATATTGATGAATTTATATAATAATTCTGCTTAAGTCATTTTGATCTACAAATACATATTTATTTATTATTTAATTTATTTACGGTTTGTGAACTATTTCGTTACAATATGTCTTGTTGGTTTTAAGCACCGTTAATGAATTCACTTTAAAACTTAATTTATTCTGTATTCTAATTACTTCCAATGCTTTTTGTCCTTATAGCAACTTAATTTAGGGAAGATCCCTATTGCACTCTAGCTACATCCGGCACATTATTATTTTTAATTCGGAAGGTCGAAACTAGATTTTAATTTCTAATTGGTGGAAGGCCAAAGCGTAGAGAAAAATATGTTATTAAATGTATCTGAATTAGTGTAGCCTCGGCTCCCTTTTTGAGATCCAACATTTTTGTCGGTGTAAACAATTTATTCTGAAGCAATATTCTCATCAGTGTTCTTTCAGCATTTACATACTTAAATCTGCATATTTTTTTATATTCACCTCAGGGTGTTATTTACCTTTTATTAAGGCCTTTTTTAGCCTTATTAAATGTCATCTTTCATGCCAAATTCTTACATTTTATCAAATTCAATTATAATAAGATACTGTAGGGCTGTTACCAATCAAATTAAATAATTTACACTGCAAAATTACAAGTGCAATAAATATTATGAGATTAACTGTCACCCCCCTTTTTGAGAATAGACGTGAAAATGCACTATCCAGACTTAAATGGTTGTAATTCAAGATTGCTTTGGAATATACAGTTATGTTTGGTCTTGTTTTAAAGAAGGCACTCAGCAGATTATTGCTGAAGTGAAATGAAAGTATGAAAAGGCTATGGCAGTATAAATTTACTGTAAATCAAATGGACTGTACTAAATGCTTTTTATTTTATATAAAATCTATATTTTACTAAATAATTTTTACTCTAAAGTTACTATAAAATCAAAGCCATTTATCTAACCACGTTGTGTTCCAAATTTGAAGTTGATATCACGAAATTGAAGTTCCTGAGATTTATAGGCGCTGTACCCAAAATAGCCACCAGGGTTCAGGGGCCCTGTAACACATTAATACATTTCTGTCAAAAGATCACTTCTATCACAAAATAGGGACCTTGAGACTCAGACCTTTCTGACAATGTGTTTTATCAAGGTCAGAAAAGGTTTTGATTATGAAGCAGTTAAAATAAATGTTGTAATATGAAACCTGACACCTTCCACTAGGGGAGGAGCCCGTTAAAATAATTTAAAGTACTGTTTCCATGGTAACATTTTCACAGGATGAATTTCGAGTTCGTAATTTTTCGAATGATACATCGTTTATGATGATTACTAAAATGTGATGCACAAAAAAGGCAATAAAAAGAGCGCGCAAAATACAATTATTGTTTTAAACTAAACCACCAGTAGGTGGCGGCAAGTCACTTAATGAGTGAGTGATTGAGTCATTCAACTGATTCATTCAAAACGCGAATCATTCAGTAAAAAAACAAAGCTGAGTTTCTTTGAGATTTGCAATAGTTCTGCTTTGATCTTAGTTTGGAACAAAAACAGTGAATATTTTGAAAAATGTAAGTAACTATAAAATCATTCTAACATTTGCAATCATAATATATCCGGCAAAACGTCCCTCTTGGTCGTGTAATGTTACTTAACTATATGATATATGTTATAAATGAATAAAAAATCAACATTTAGATTTTTTACCTCAGTATGTTTCTTCTATGAGTTTCTTTATGTGTGCTGTTACACTCATTTGTTTCGATTACTCCATAAGAAGTCTCTCACAAAGAGCCTCAGCAGCCTCTTTGTTACCAGATATATAATATTACCAATTCGGGGATAATTGCATTTCAGTGCCTCCCTATTTATTTTTTCTCACTGAAGTTTTAATTAATTTGTCCTGTCGGGCAAGTAAAATTTTCTTTCACTTGCCCCTTCAAAAAATCTACTAGTCCCGGATAAGCGTTAATGTTGAGCCCTGCGAGTCTTTAGCCATTTTTAAGAAACCGTTAAAGATGCATCTTTTCCGCCAACACGTGACCCATTAATGTATAGTTTTTTTTTTTTTTTTTTTTTTAATTAACTTGCTTTGTTTACTGTGCTAGACTATCTGGGACTACTCACAGCTATTGTATACTGTTGCCCTATTGTTGGTTGAACTTCTCATTTGTAAGTCACTTCGGATAAAAGCATCTGCTAAATGATTAAATGTGACTAAAAGATCATTCAAAGCCAGTCAGGTGACTTTGAGCTGGTTTGGTCACTAAAGCAAGAAGTTGAGTTGCTTTGTCGTTGCTGGCATCATGCTCTACCAGTTGAGTGTTGTGCATTTGATGCCACGCTAATTTAATTAAGTTATATTTTTTTTTGTTGACTGAATCTGTTTCATGCATTACATACATTTTGTTTTACAGCCGACCAGACAAACAGCATTCTAGCAAACATGCATCCGACTGGACTATGATCAGCTTTGACATGAAATAATCCTGATTATTATGATGAACTAAGAAGAATGGAAATGAACCGAAGGAGTTTATTGAATTAGGTTCCTAGGGAAGCGTTTCTCATGTCCTCTGTTTGTAATGGAGTGTTTTCTGTGTCTCTTCTCTTTTCTTCTCTCTCTTCTCTCAGTCTGCACCTGACCACCTTCTGCCTGCAGCATAAACCCACAGTGGTGGCGTGTGTCTGTATTCACCTGGCCTGCAAGTGGTCCAACTGGGAGATTCCCGTTTCTTCAGATGGGAAACACTGGTGGGAATATGTGGACCGGACCGTGACTCTGCAGTTGCTTGACGGTCAGTCAAACACAACTTGGCTTTTGTTCTTTCAAATATTGTGAATTATTAAAATACTAGTTGAAGTTATATATATATATGAATACAAAAATGTATATATTTACATATTTAAAATGCGTTTAGCATAGGTTTTTATATATTAGGTTTGTCTCTTGATTTTGTAGATACATGGCACTAAATAAAATAATCTGAATCTGATTTTGTAGACCTGACTCACGAGTTTCTACAGATCCTGGAAAAAACACCAAGCAGATTAAAAAGAATCCGAAACTGGCGGGTATGTACAAATCCTCAGCTAAGCCAGAAACCTACAGCTACAAACCAAAAATATAACCAATCAGTATAGATTCAAACGGTAAAGTATTGAAGAGTTTAAGCTTTATCTATTTTTGTTCTCGTTTTAGGCCACGCAAGCTGCCAAGAAACCAAAACTCGACAACCAATCAATAGACAGTTCCTTCCTGAGCCAGGAAACCTCATTGATGGGAAGCATGTGTGACATCAGAGGGGGCATGTATTCAGAACCATCCACCTCTTTCCCATTGGATGGGGCATCGATGTCACTCAACGGCCTGTCGGACTTGCAGAGTTCCGCTTTCAGCTTTCCTGCACAGATTTCCCAGAGCGCCGATGCTTTTCTTGCGCTCCAGGGGGCGCCGACAAGCAAACACGGACATGGCTCGGCAACTCTCGCCCCTCAGAAACTCACTCTAGAGAAATACCGTGAAAAGCACGCAGCCGAATTAGAGCATCGACGCAGACACGAAGAGGAGGAAAGCGACCAGCATCGAAAGCACGGACATTTGTCGTCCGAACCGTCTACGTCAATCAGGGTGAAGTATTCCCAACAGCAGGTACAAGAGCGAGCGCCGAAGAGCGGGTCGCTCAAACGACGCCACCCTTCCTCGTCGGAGAACGGCTCCTCTAGTCAGGAAGAGCTGAAAATGAAGATCAAGGTTTCGTCAGAGAGTAGCGGCAGTGGTAAGAGCCGACACAGTCCGCGCTCCAGCCGCGAGAAACACCGCGAACATTCGTCGCACAAAGCACCGAGACACGACTCCTCACACTCACACGGTAGCCACCACCACCATCACCACCATTCATCCAAATCTCACCGATCTTCCAAGAGCCACTCCTCCTCTGCCTCCGTCTCTGCCAATCAACCGATAGGCCACGCCCATTTGGCGAAGATTGACAGGAGGCTGGGGGAGGGGCAGAGTTCTGAGCCTAATGCTGCTTTAATAAATAACGGTCCACACATGGATTATGAAGACACTTTTAATATGCTTGATTCCCTATTAAATGCGCACAACTTCTAAACTAGCGGAAAAAATCTAACATTTTACACAAAACCTCAAAAAAACGTGCGTTTTTTTTTTCATTCTTGAGCTAATTTTATGCAAGAATCACTCGTCCGTGACATGTCATAGTCTCTCTTCGATTAAATCATGTTTTATCACTGAATTTAAAGGAAAAAAAACTACAAGTGAAGGTTGTAATGGCGTTTTAGTGTAAACGTGTAAACAACAATTGTGAATTTACGATTTTAAAACTTACTTAGAGTCGTAGAGCTTGCTAAAGAGAGATTGCAAAATGCCTCTGGTAATTTTAAGTTGTTTTAGTTGGAAAAACGCGATGTGATGTGAAAATGTATGTGTTCTTACTTCATCATGCTTGATTCACGATGGTCGTTTTGTTTTTCATTAATCAAAGGGATGAAAATAGAAATGTGTGGCTGTTTACAAAAGGAAGGTGCAGATATCTGTTCACTGTTATTTGTATCGCTATATCCATGTATATATATATTTCACGAATGCTCAGGTTTGGAGGTTATTCAAGGTGAAAAACGTCAGTCGAAACATAACTTCGAAAATTATAGCTGAAATTTCACAAAAATGCCTGTACACAGATTCCATTATAATGCTTTCCATATATTGTAAATTTAACGTACTGTAAGTTATCTATTTTGTTATTCTCTGTTAGAAAGCTGAACCGATGACATCATCGTGCCCAGGGCTGTTGTCTAATAATTTTGAGGACATTTTGCTTGAAATTACTTTTTTCTTTTTTACCCTTTTACGGTAATGGAAAGCAAAATGCCTTTTTCGGCAAGAAGAAAGTGGATGTTTTTGTTTTTTGTGCGCCAGATTTGAACTGTCAAGATCGCATCCCAGAATTCTCAGCCGATCGGTTCATTGCGGTGTACGTCGAGCCTTAAAACTGTACGATAGAGATTTTAGCTGCCTGTGTGTATCAGTCCCACTTTCTATGACCTCAGTATTTAAGATTTGATTTCTGTTCCCGTCTTCTCCCCTCATTGGCTGCTGCTTCTGATTGGTTAACAAGTGGGCTGCCATTGAGATCAACCAACTGTCAACTTCACGTTCTCTGTCCGATGCCCTCAAAACAGCTTTGGGACCGTTTTGAAGGATTTTGATGAGGATAAAGAGGACACTTTTGCTCTAGATGTGGCCTAGACTCCTGTTGTGCTGTTATAACCTCCTTTCACCAGATACCAAAGGTTTGTGCCTCAGTGTTTGCCCACCGTTGGAACTGTATGAAACTTTTAGGTTTCCATCTTTTTATTTTATTTTATTTGGAATGCCACAGTTCTTATTATAGTATTAGATATGAGTCTGTATGGATGATGTTTTGGATCGTCTAATAAACATCCAAGAAAATTGCATATCAAAATGTGTTGTCTTTTTTTTTTTTTTGTAAGTTTAATTAAATAAATAAAAAAAATAAAAAATTAATTGGTGTTTGAGTAGGCCAGTATTGTTAACAGGCAAGTTTATTTATATAGCACATTTCATACACTATGGCAATTCAAAGTGCTTTACAGAAAGGAATTAAAATAATCACAAAATAAAAGGAAAATTAAAAGTTATTAAAGATATTAAAAGAGATATATGATAGTTAAAATGAATTAAAAGAGTAAAGAGATGATACATAGATAAACTTCCTATAGAGGATATTTTAAACTTGGTTAACTAAAGACACTAAACTTGTTTTTGTACTTAAAGGCACAATATGTAACTTTTTTGCTTTAAAAATAGCAAAAAATCACTATCTATGTTATATATTTTTTTTAGTTGTGTACTTGCATTATCCCGACTGTTTCCAACAACTTTCAAACCAGGAGAAATTTGTAATTTAATTAGAGAAACGCCCCGTTTCTTTATTTCCGTTTTGTCGCCGCCAATGCCGTCATATCCGCGTTGTCCCTGGTTTCCGCTCGTGCTGCCATGGCAACCAGAGCCGTCTGATAGTAACCAAAGCGACTGACGCGGACAACTCTGTTGTTGTTTCATTCAAACATTATGGACCATGGCAAGCAGACTTTGGATAAAAAAAGAACTAAAACGAGAATCAATATCAGCGCGGTGTTTTCGAGATGCCGAGAGCTCCACGTCCGAGACTTCGACCGCTCCTACATGTACTTTATTAATCAGGTGAGCACATTTACATAAAACTAATCAATGTTATATAGTTCAACAATGATAAAATGTTATAATATGATCTGTATGTTATTCTAATGTTGAGCTAGCTTACTGCTAGTCTCATACAGACAGACTAACGTATACATTTCAACACATTCAAATGCAGTTTAGTGTGATAGTGTTATGTTAGACCAAGTGAAACAGCGATGCGTTACCTCACAAGTTTAATTTGTCTAATAAACTGACCTGTGAGTAGTAATTCTGCGTGTAGTTCGGTAGAATGAAATGTCCATATTCCTTTTATATCCGTGTGGAGCTGATAGCTGTCTCTTAGCAATCCCGAACTGCTTCATATCACAGTCATGATAAAAGCATTGATATATTCAGTCATCCATAAACATTATTAGATCGGTAGGCTTGACGTTGACGACAAGATCCATAATTCTTAGCAAATGTTGCGTCATCAATCTACGCCTTTGTTATTGTAAATAGGTTAGCAACCCCTAGTGGCAAAAAATGCCATACTGTACGTTTAAGAGTTTTCCATCTTTGTGATGCACATTAAATATTGTGATATTATTATTGTTAAATATATACTTATTTGATACAATGTTGTCATTGGCTGTAGTTAGTTTTATCATATCTGTCGGTTAATGCTTGACTAAAGCTTATGCTGATCCCTTTTATAATTACTATTATTATAAATTTTGTATGAAACTGCAGTGTGATTATATAATTGCAAAAATAACCTGTCCATAAAAAAAAAAAAAACTGCAGGTTTTTGTTGGTGCACGAACATATGCCTACACAGCTTGCTTCGAACGACGTTTTGAAGATCAGCACATCTGCTGTAAGATTGCAGTCCCAGGAAAACAGCTCTGTTAAATCATGATGTCATATCCTGCCAGCTTTCCTGGCCCCAAGGCACAGATGAGGCTCAAAACTGACATGTTTAAACTGCAGTATAAGCAGGCTTTTTCTGATATTTGCTGACAAGTGATCAGTAAGTCAATTGCTTTTTATTTTGCGCACTGCACATTTTGGCAAATGTAGTAGCTCGGTTTTTTTGGATGAAAAATTTAGTAAAACATGCATACTACACAAATAATGATTTGAAATATCCAATGTTTTGCATTCAGCCAGTAGAACCAGTGCAGTTCCTCTCCTGACCACCAGATGGAGATCTTGAGTCACGTGTCTCCAGCATCCAGTGGTTCAGAGAGATGTGGTCCGCAGGTACGCTGATCTACCTACCACAGACATCAAAAACGACCTGGTTCCCCATGAAATGCAGACTGGTTTATGAAGAATGTCACTTTTTTTTAATGTTGAGTCCTTTGAATGTGGCAAGCAGATATTTTGTAATAAATCAGGTGTTTTGACGCACACTATCTCCTGTTAGCATGCACACTATCTGCTTCTAACCTCAAAATGCAATTTCATCATCTTACGCACTTATAACTCACTCCTCCTGTAGGGCAAGCATTGACTGTCTGCTTATAAGGCAACCGTTTAGCAAATTGGGGTTTTAGAGAGGTCAGTTATAATTGGAGAATGCTGACCGCTAGCTACTAGAATTTTAGCTTCTATAAATTGATTGGATTATAAAACGTTATCATAACATATTATTAGCTAATATAATCTGCCCCACCAACACATCGCCTTGATTAGCAGAAAAGTAGTTTCTGAGGCGGATTAAGTTTTGTTACAAAAACATTCAGACTCTTTAGTTTTCCTGATGCTAACATTGATTGGATTGTGAAAAGTTAGCATAAAATATTATTAGCTAATATAATCTGACCCACAGCCTTGATTATATTAGCAGAAAAGTTGTTTCAGAGGCGGTGAACGTTGTTAGGCAAACATTTTGACTTCAGTTTCCTTAGTATAACTGAAAACTTGTCTGCAACTTTAAAAGGTCGAGCTCTTTAAAGTCGGTGGATTCTGATTGGCTCTCAATGTTCTGATCGTTAGTCAGCTGGGAAAAAAATTGCTCTGAAAGTGATTCCATCAATATCGTTTCTCCCTGTCGTTAACGTCATAGTTGTGGTAGCCTATTCCATATGGTGTGAGCAGCCCTTTAGTCTATGCGAGGCTAATGCTAATGTACTTCTAAATGTTGACAGAATTAACTTAGCAGATATGCACATTCAGAAGCTTTATTTTCCATAAAAACTGACCGAAATGATCAACGAATCGTCTTGTGTTAAAAAAATGTGTCCAATCAAATTCTCTCTAGAACGACCGTCTCCTACTAAGACCACCTGCTACCGATTAGCAAGTAACGTTAGGCTAGTTTAGTTGTCTCACATACTAAAAGCTTTCGTTTGGTGTTTATTACGGTGGCTGAGACGTACATCACGGAGACGTCTATTTGATGTGCTTGTTTACGTCTGGAAGACGTATCTTTAAGAGTGTTTGCTCATCTGCAATACGTCTATAGGACGTTTCCTGTCAGATGTCAAATAGACGTTTAGAAAATGTCTTTAAGACATTTTATGATTTAGAATGTATGTAAAACTGACATCTTAAAGACGTCTATCAGATGTTAGTAAACAGCAGATGCTTTACAGATTAAGTGATCTTTAACAGACATCTTGCAGACGTACGTGTACTAAACGCGCCGCAAATAGCACAGACAACAAGGGACCCCAATTTTTATTTTATTTTTTAAACTTTTTTTGTGTGCAAAACATACAGAGATGACATGTTTGACATCTAACTTTGTATACAATATACAAAATGTATTAATATGTTCAACGTCATCAGAATACAAATGAGAAAAGAAGAGTTATTCTTTATGTTAGAATTTATGTTAACAGTAATAATAAGAAATTTCAGTCGTAAGAACAGCTATTCAGCTGATGGACACCGTGCTGCGTTGTCATGGGAACATCCCAGGTGAAAATAATGAGGAAATTACGTTGTCTTTCGTTGCTCCCAACATCAAGTTCTCTCGGCCACCGTAGTTTTTATATATATTATTATAATTTTTTCTCATTTCATTCTTTACTTGTTGTGGATAAATGGAGATGGGGACGTTTCAGTAGGCTACAATATTGAGCTGTCACGTTGCTCCGATTGAAACGGCAATGATGCGAGTGTGTTTAGGCTAAGTCACCGTGTGTGTTGTGGTAGTGCTGGAAAACTTACTCAGCTCTAATTATGTTCATAATACCTTTTGCAGAAAGATTTTGACTGACAGCTCCATTGAAAACGGTCTCTTCTGTTCCTCCTCATGGAAGGCAGAGTAGACATGTTCTTGTTCTGTCAGACCGAGAACGTGTTTTCGCGGTTCCTGACCTTAAGTACTCGTAAATTGCCTAACAGCAGCAATTTAAAACCATTTCTGTCAATTCTGAAGAACCATTAGTCTAAGATCTAGTTTTGATCTATGTAACAAGACAGTTTAGTGACAGTACGGCGAGATTTCAGACTGTAAAAGGAAACAAATTACTCAGTTGTTGGAAATTCATTGTTCCGCTCGTGGCGTCACGTGACTGACACCGTGATGAAGAAGAACGCGTTGTTCATCATTAGTTTTTCTAAAATAAGAAGCTAGGCTATATTGAGTTTCGACGGAGTTGGATCCACGGTCGTCATTTTTCTCATATGTCTTGGAAGCCTTTTCGAACAGCTCTCTCCTCTTGAGATTTGAACTTTTCAAGCGGAGTTTTGTTTAGGAATGAGGTTTGAGATCATCTTCTCACAATTTTGGTGGTTTTCTTGCCCCGGCGATGCTGAAAAAGGCGAGTTGGAGGGAAGAAATCAGATTTGTGTGAAAACACAGCCTCTCTGTGGACGCTGATTTAATCAAAGCTTTGCTCTGGGACCTGCTGAGCTCATATTTAACCAGTATATTAGAGCCAATATGCTGATCCGAGCTCAGTTTCCCCTGCTGAATCAACAAACGTAGACAGGTTAAAAACTATTCTGGATCTGCAGTCCCACTCAATAATGTTGTGGCTGTACCCTGATAGGATTAGGAATTACCATGGTAACAATAGTTTCTGCCAGAATACAACAGCTACTGTACTGACACTGTTACCTCACCCACAATAATAAAGAAATTATAAAAAGTATTTACATCAAATCCTACAGAATTTTCTTTAACAAAAACCCATTTAAATGATAAAATACCTATAATTTGTTACTGCTTTATAAAAACAAAAACGTTTTATATCATACATCAAACATACAAAAGACGTTACAGTACAAAACCCTTGTTGTGCCACTTCACTACTGTCAGCCATGAACATGAAACTGAGGCTACAATTCGTGCAGGTTTGCCAAAATTGGACAATAGAAGACTGGAAAAACATTGCCTGGTCCGATGAGTCTTGATTTCTGCTGCGACATTCAGATGGTCGGGTCAGAATTTGGCGTAAACATGAAAGCATGGATCCATCCTGCCTTGTATCAACAGTTCAGACTGCTAGTGGTGTAATGGTGCGGGGGATTTTTTTTCTTGGCACACTTTGTACCAATTGAGCATATTTTAAATGCCACAGCCTACCTGAGTTTTGTTGCTGACCATGTCCATTCCTTTATGAGCACAGTGTATCATCTTCTGATGGATACTTCCGACAGCATAACACACCAAAGCTCAAATCATCTCAAACTGGTTTCTTGAACATGACAGTGAGTTCACTACACTCAAATGGCCACCTCAGTCACCAGATCTCAATCCAATAGAGCAGCTTTGGGATGTGCTGGAACTGGAGGTTCATATCATGGATGTGTAGCTGACAAATCTGCAGCAATGTGATGCTATAATGTCTAAATGGACCAAAATCTCTGAAGGCAAAAGGTGTCCAACCTGGTACTAGCAAGTGTGTGTATGTGTGTTTTAGAGTGACACAAACAAACTAACCACAGAACACCACTGAAGTCACTAAATCCATTAACAAAACTTGTTTTCCCGTGGCGTCACTTCCTGCAGTAGGATATCTTAAGGAACTGGCTTTTAGATTTTACAAAAGACTAACAGGACGGAAAGTGACGTTGACAATGTATCGAGGACATTGAGAAATTCATTAGCAATGAAAACAGTATTCCCACAAAAACATATTTGCATTCCACTTAAAGAAATTGTTGTTTCAACTTAAAAAAGTAAGTGTACAACTTCACATTTCAAGTTGACTAAACTGAACATTTTAAGGCAGCACAAACAAAGTTACAACTTGGATATTTGAGTTTATTAAACAAAATTAAGTAAGCACGAACACTTACTTTTTTTAAGTTGAAACAACTAATTTCTTTTTTACAGTGTAGAACTAAAATCAAACTGAAGATAACCCTGTAATATTTCTTAATAAACAGCCAGTTTTTCACGTTAGAAGGTAGTGCGGTACTGTGTGACTTGATAAAAATGGCAAAGTCAAACTAAAGTAGTGAAATTATTCATCTACATTATTATCCATCCACATTTATGACATGAAAATGCACTTTATTGTTTATATGTCAATATGCTACACGTAAATGTGTCTTATGTTTGTTCTGAACATGGTGTGCAGAGTTTGGTCAAATCAGGTCATGGAAGTGATTCTCCAATAAAAAAATGTAAAAAAAAAAAAAAAAAAAAAAAAAGTGGTTAAACTTCCAAAATTTTTTGATTGACTTCTCGACTCATCCATAATTCAGAGGCGTTGACGTTTGAACTAATTATGGTTAAGAGACTGACCCATTTAGTTCATCTTGTGCTCTGCAGAGAGAAGCATCCCTCCCGTAGCGACGACTCGGGGTGGGGGGTGTTGGGTTAAACCCTGAAACAGATGCAATGACTCTCAAACTAATTCTGAGAAGAAGATATATACACGATGTGCTCAACCACAGAACTTTAAGAACTCAATAACCTGGAAAGCTTTTTCAAGTTAAACTTTTCCACTAGGGTTGAGGCACATCTGGTACTGAGCGGGGTAAGATGTGCCACTTCTTACTTACGTAAACCTCAAGAGTTTAGACAAGGAGAAATGAGAAAGGTGAAAATAATGACAAGTAATTATTATTAGTTGTCATTATTTTCACCTTTCTCATTTCTCCTTGTCTAAACTCTTGAGGTTATTATTATTATTTTATATTATTTTTTAATATACTTTATATTATTACATATTATTTTTTAATATAATATGATGCTGCATAAAAGCAAGACTGGTTTGTGTAAAGACACCTAAATGCCAGCTCAGAAGCACTTCTGTGCAACCTTTGCAGTGTAAATTCGAAAAATAGCTTTGTTTAATAATTCATGCAATTTTTTCTATCGCACAGTCTGTAGCAGGCATTTCCAGAGGTTGACTAAAGCCTAACATAACTGGTGGAAATTCTCTAGAAAATCTCAGTTTGATGTAAGTTCATCTGTAGTTCATCAACTCCAATGGCTTCCCTTTAGGGGCAAACTACTGTATTTATACCATGGTTTGGGTGAATACTCGATTCTGATTGGCTGCAGGGTGTCCATTAAAAAGTGATAGAGGACACTTAGTAAAGGAGTTCTGGTGAAACTGACTGTTTACCGTTTGAAATTAATAAATGCGCTGGCTACATCAGCTGTGAGTAACCATAGCAACAGACAGTAAACTGAAGGGTTCTATGAGCTGAGCGGTTGCTAAATAAACCGTCAGGCGTAACCAGGGAAACCAAGTTATTGTTTGTAAAAACTTTAGATTTCGATTGTAAAACTAATTAAAATATAAACTAATGTTTTAAAAATGTGTTATTTGGCAAGTGACCATGGTATAAGCGGGTTAATGCCCTTCGAGGTGTCCACTGTCAGGTATTAATGGACTTCGGCTGCGTGTCGGACGGTTCACGCCTCGCCATCGTCCAACGATAATGGACACCTCGTTGGGCATTAACCCTTACGTAGAATACGTCAGAAAAGTTGATAAGCATGTTCTATTGAAGAAAACATGAATGTCCCAATCACACCACTACAATATAGATATCATATATGCAAATGTGATGGACATCGATTATGCTCATCTTTGCTCGCTTCTTTGAAGTAAGTCTTGAGTAAAATGGCTCTATAAAGAGTGCTGCAGGTATGACATCACTTTGTAGGCCAAAACGCGGAAACGAGTTAGCATTTTAGCATTTATGGTTCTATTGTCAATGGGTTTTTGGTTAAACGGCTGAAATAAAGTCTGTGAACACAAGCTCAAGACACTTTCACGTTTTATTCTACGACATAAAATCCATCAATATTACCCCACTTGTGTTTTTTTAAGTTGTTACGTGTCTTGAAAAAGGCGGTTGCTAACAAGTGGCTAAATGGGACAACAGAGGCTGTTGATGAGATTAAACGAACAGTAAACTCAGTCCGCTTTTACAACATCGTTATGCTTATAATTGTGCTCTTATAAACTATTCTAACTCAAACGTTCTGGGAAAATGTTTTTAGATATAAACTGAAAAAGTTGTCGGAAGCTTAGTGACGGTGACGTCGAAGTCGTGGGACCGTGGTGTAGTTCGTTTATAGCCTTTTTTTTTTAGCTTTTTTCTTCTGGCGACTGCATTTAGGCTTCAAAATTCATAAAAGTTGTGTTCTTGATGGACAAAATGCCCAAGTGTCATTAACGTTTGTTGATCAGAGCTTGTTTTTAGCGATAACCCAAAAGCCTATGGGAAAATCCTATTGGGTTTTTGTAGAGGGAACCCGTGTGATGCTAACTGCCGGTTGGCCCACAAAGTGTTCTTCGTGTGAATGGGCATTTATTTTGTAGGATTTCTGGCCTGACTTATCATCTGCCTGTTGAAAATTCTAAGTTCAACCACTTACTAAAAAACCTGCACTCTTTTCTCAACAAACCACGTGAATTGAAGCCTCATTCATATCCGTTCTAGCACGAACAGTGCGGGACAACTTCAGGTTAGAGGTTTGTCTGATCTTTAACCCTAATTATGAGCAATATTAATAGCGATACTCAGCTTAAAACCACAGCCAGTGAATTTCATCCCGCAATTATCCTTCCAGCGCTTTAGTTCAGATGGCCATTTTGGCTGTTTACTGTGGCAGAATTGCCAGCTTCATAAATCAATGCAAAAATCATATTCTCTTTCACACTCACTGACTCTCAGACACCTTCTCAGCACCGTCACGGGGCTTTTGAGCTGTCAAAAACGTCCTTTCCGCCGCTAATACGGTCTGTGGCGAGACGTAATTGAAGTGTAAATTTATAATATGACGCATAAGAAAAACAGCCGGAGCCTTATCCATTAAGCGGCCGCAGGTAGCGCGAATCATAAACGGCCTTATTTTCGTGTCTAATCCCCACTGATAGGACTGATTGTGTTTTTGTTCATTATCTAGCAAAAGCCACGCATACTGCGCAACAAACATCTGAGCGTGTAAAATAAACAGAGACCACCACCAGTGTTGTAAGGAAACGGCAGTCATCCTGTTGTAAATATAATCACATTAGCAAATGACACCCATTAGGCAGTTTTTGAACACATCGCAGTCTTTTTTTTTATTCCTCGGGGCGGACGCTGGCGTCCGCAACACTGATGCTTCCCCAACCGTGTGCTGGATGTCATTAGAAACTCATTTAGTGAGAACTGGCCTCCAAATTTCCATGTTTGTATGTGCGAGTGAGAGATAATGTGCTTAGTGCAGCAAATTTCGCCTGTTTTTTGGCTAACTAATGAGTTCTCCTCTGCATGGGAGTTTAAGGAAGATTAATGGTTTACGCAGGGAACGAGGTATCGGAAGAACAAATTATGTGCGATTCTCCCCCAACTCCTAAAAAAAAAACCTCATCCCAAACACCAGAGGCTGCACACCTGCCGTTCCTGTCTTCTTAAAACACAACGTCCATCCTTTTTTGATGCTTTTCCCCCCTGCCCCGGCCTTTCCTCGATCGCTTGTTTTACGTGTCGGTTTGGCGCCTGCAGGGACGCTCGACGCTCTCCGCAGTGATTACTGTAATTAATTGGATGGAGGGGAATATTCTCCTGTCGTGCTGTTCTGGGATCTGTTCTAGACATTGTCTGATTATTAGAGAGAATTGGGATTGGGCAGCGAAGACTGTTTCTGGATCAATGTGACTGTGTGTGTATATATGATGATATATTATTTAAATTTAAAAGAGATTTAAAGATCTCTTAAATAAACTAAAATAATTAGTAACTTATAAATATTATTTGAATAAAATAGCATTTAAATACTAACATATATATACATATACACATACATACATTTATCTACAGTGGTGGTCAGAATTAATGGCACCCCTGGTAAATATGATCAAAAATGGCTGTAAAAAATAAATCTGCATTGTTTATCGTTTTGATCTTTCATTCAAAAAATTTGCACAAATCTAACCTTTCATTGAAGTAAAAGAATTGAAAGTTCGGGGTAAATCACATTATGAAATAAATGCTTTTCTCCAAAACACGCTGGCCATAATTATTGGCTCCCTGTTATTAAATACTTTTTGCAACCTCCTTTTACCAAGATAACAGATCTGAGTCTTCTCCTATAATGCCTGATGAGTTTGGAGAATAACTGACAAGAGATCAGAGACCATTCCTCTATACAGAATCCCTCCAGATCCTTCAGATTCCCTGATCCATGCAGGCGCTTCTCCTCTTCAGTTCAGCCCACTCATTTTCTATAGGGTTCAGTTTAGGTGACTGGGACGGTCATGGCAGAAGCTTCATTTTGTGCTCAGTTACCCATTTTTGTGTTGATTTTGATGTTTGTTTTGGACCGTTGTCCTGATGGAAGATCCAACCACGGCCCATTATAAGATTTCTAGCAGAAGGTGTCAGGTTTTGATTTTTTATCTGTTGATATTTGCTAGAATCCATAATAATATGTATCTGAATAAGAAGTCCAGGACCTCCAGCAAATAAATAGGCCTACAACATATAAGATCCAGCAGTATATTTAACCGTAGGCATGGGGTACTCTTCATCTCTGTTTGCACCAAACACATCTGCTGGGTTTGCTGCCAAAAAGCCCTTTTTTAGTTTCATCTGACCATAGAATCTAGTCCCTTTTGAAGATCCAGTCGTGTCTGACCACTGAATATGCTGGAGTTTATTTTTGGAGGAGCGAGGAGGATTTTTCTTGAAACTCTCCCAAACAACATGTGGTTGTGTAAGGGTTGTTTGATCATTTTTTAGGCTTTCTGACCCCCAAGACTCAACTAATCTCTGCAATTCTCCATCTGAGATCCTTGGAGAGTCTTTGGCCACTGAAACTGTCCTCCTCACCGTCCATTAAAACAATATAGACACACGTCCTCTTCCTGGCAGATTCGTAACATCTTTAGTTGATTGGAACTTCTTAATTATTGCCCTGATGGTCAAAATGGGGATTTTCAATTATTTAGCTATTTTCTTACAGCCACTTTCTATTTTGTGATGCTCAACAATCTTTTGCTGCACATCAGAATTATATTCTTTGGTTTTACTCATTGTGATGGATGATTAAAGAAATTTGGCCTTTTGGAAATTCGTCATATTTAAACTCCTGTGAAACAAGTCATAGCTGGACAATTTCATGTTTCTAGTCACCCTGGTGTGCTAAATAAAGGTAAATATTAATGGGAATATACTTCAGAGATATTTTACTCGTAAAAAAAATTCTAGGGGTGCCAATAATTGTGGCCGACGTGTTTTGGAGAAAAACATTTATTTCATGTGATTTTCTCCCCACTTTCAATTCTTTTACTTCAATGAAAGGTTAGATTTTTGTGAATTTTTTTAATGAAAGATCAAAAGGATAAACAATTTTTGATCATATTTACCAGGGGTGCCATTAATTCTGACCACCACTGTATATCTACACACACACACACACACACACACACACACACACACATGCATTGCTCATGGCGTGAGATGCTGGAAAAACCAGCCAAATTTAGTTGTGTCTCTAAATTCATTCTCTTACAGTCAGTAGCTAAAGGGCAAATTCTTGATGCACAGAGAAAAGTTTGAGAATGAGCTAAGATGCTCAGCGTTCCCTTAGAAACAGACATCATCCTTCAGATCACTGCAATTCATCTTTACAGATCACACAGTCTTTCATAACGGTTTCTATGTTACTATACCTGCATAGTGGCAGAAAACACAGCTAAACTCATTCAAGGATGTGGATGGTACAGATCTATGGAAGCTTATTTCCGACACAGAATAAAAAAATTAAGTAAAAAAATGGTCTGTCACTTTTTCCCCTCAGTATTCTGTTTATATCTCAATTGTTTTCTTGTTTTCACCACAGAATAAAAAAAGTTAATTGTGACTTTTTATCTTAAATTCAGATTTATTTCCCCAAAGAATTTTGCGCGTTTATACCTCACAATTCTGAGTTTAATTTTACAATTCCCACAATGGCGAGGACAAGGAATTGTGAGATTAAAAAGTCGCAATTACCCATTTTATTCCGTGGTGGTTTCCTTATTCCATACAGAAGCTTGTTTTCGCCACTGAAAACATTTTTTTTTTAAAAGCAGAACTTTTTTTTCTCTCAAAATTGTGTGATATAAACTTGCAATTGTGAATAATAAAGTAAAAAATGCAAGATATAAACTCGCAATTGCAAATTATAAAAGTCATAACTGTGAGAGATAAACTTGCAATTGCAAATTATAAAGTCAGAATTGTGAGATATATACTCGCAATTGCAAATTATAGTCAGAATTGTGAGATATAAACTTGCAATTTCAAATTATAGTCAGAATTGTGAGATATAAACTCGCAATTGCAAATTATAAAGTCAGAATTGTGAGATGTATCCTCGCAATTACGAATTATAAAGTCAGAATTGTGAGATATAATCTCGCAATTGCAAATTATAAAAGTCAGAATTGTGAAATATAAACTCGCAATTTCAAATTATAAAAGTCAGAATTGCGAGATATAAACTCGCAAATGCAAACTATAAAGTCAGAATTGTGAGATATAAACTCGCAATTGCAAATTATAAAAGTCAGAATTGTGAGATATAAACACGCAATTGCGAATTGTAAAGTCAGGATATAAACTCACAATTGCAAGTTGTAAAGTCAGAATTGTGAGATATAAACTTGCAATTTCGAATTATAGTCGGAATTGTGAGATATAAACTTGCAATTTCAAATTATAGTCAGAATTGTGAGATATAAACTCGCAATTGCAAATTATAAAAGTCAGAATTGCAAGATATAAACTCGCAAATGCAAACTATAAAGTCAGAATTGTGAGATATAAACTTGCAATTTCGAATTATAGTCAGAATTGTGAGATATAAACTCGCAATTGCAAATTATAAAGTCAGAATTGTGAGATATAAACTCGCAATTGCAAATTATAAAAGTCAGAATTGTGATATAAACTTGCAATTGCGAAATATAAAGTCAGAATTGTGAGATATAAATTTGCAATTTCGAATTATAAAGTCAGAATTGTGAGATATAAACTCACAATTGCGAGTTGTAAAGTCAGAATTGTGATATATAAACTTGCAATTGCGAAATATAAAGTCAGAATTGTGAGATTTAAACTTACAATTTAGAATTATAATGAAAAAAAAAATGCGAAGGTGCGAAGTTTATATTTTGCAATTCTGTCTTTATTTCTCGCAACTGCGAGTTTATATCTTGCAATTCTGAGAAAAAAAAAAGTCAAAATTGTGAGATAAAAAGTCGCAATTATCTTTTTAATTGTTTTATTCCGTGGCGGAAACAAACTTCCATATGGATCAGCCGCCATCTGATATAGAAGCGGTTACTCGCACATCCTTGACTTTGACAGACAGAAGCCGGTCTCCTACCCCGGAGCGCTACTTCTGCCCAACGTCACCTACTTTATTACCTTCTTCTGTGTTATTGTTTAGTCCCCATTTCTCCTCCCTCTGTTCGCCCGACAAGAAACACAAAAAGTCATTTGAATCTGGCCTCCTTCAAAGATCCCCCGGGGCCGTCGGGACTCGTGCCTTCATTTGATGTCCACTCAATATCTCTCAGTCTCTGCATTATTAAAGTTGTTGTCTTGCTGCTAGTCTTTTGTTCTCGTCTGTAATAAAGTTGTGCGGGCGTGCCGGTGGTCGCATAGGTCCGCGTTTGCGGGTGTGAACTGTGATTTTTTTGACAGGTAGAGAAGTAATGACCATTACTCACAGGGGCCGTAGCGTATTGACAGCAGAGAGCCTTATTACAGCGAGACGCCGGACACATCAACCCTTTCCAATGACCCAAGAGATCTTTCAAAAAGTCAACGCACACCTGTCTTTTAAAGTTGTACGAGTGTACTTGTTTTGCCACATACTCTAAAAAGCTACTTGTTGTCTCACCATTATCACAAGTGCATACAAGTAATTAAAGGCAACAGTAATGTACAGTAAAGCCTGATATATTAAATAATAGTCATAAATATAGTATTATCTTTCCAAGAATGAATATATTTTTTATTAACCGAGTATAAAATCAGCGTAATGATTTAATAATAAATTACAATGATTTCTGAAGGATCATGTGACACTGATGACTGGAGTAATGATGCTGAAAATTCAGCTTTGCATCACAGAAATAAATAATATTCTAAAGTATATTAAAATTTAAATTGTAATAATATTTCACAATATAATTTTTTTCTTCTGAATTTTTGATCAAATAAATGCAGGCTCGATGAGCATAAGAGACTTTTTTAAAAAACAACACATTTTAATAAAATGTATTAAATTTGTACACATTTTTAATATGTAGATTATTTATCTCCCATAAAAAAAAATACAATAAATAAATAAATAATATAAATACATATATGTGTGTGTATGTTTTATTTGGGGCGAGATTAGAAAAGTGGGAGATAATTTATATGAATGACATTTTCTACATTTCACCTATATCAATATATTTTTTAAATGAGTGTGCATACATTTTATTACAAAAATGATAATATAATAATTTATAATAATGTATAGTATACCCCCAAGTTCAATAAAAAATGTTTTTTAGAATATTTGTTTATATATTTACATTTTGATACATATAAGTTAAATTTCTCTTATTTCAAAATGGATATTTGTTTTCTCAGTGGTTTAAACGTGAAATAAAATCTGATTATGTGTATTTATATATAAAAAAAAGATTTCAACATGATAAAATAGCTAAATATTCATCTGGTTAAACTGAAAAACAAGTGGTTAGTCAATAATATACTGCATGCTAACCTGCTGGTTTGACATACGTCATGAGTTATGAGAAATAAAAGTGGAGACCAAACATACTTGTTATTGTTGCCATTATGATCCATTTTTTCTATAGCAGAGATGCGTTTCCAGCCTCATCATCAGTGATGTGTAAATTTAGGAGCTTGCACTGCGCGTGGGTTTGTTAAGGTTTCAGACGTCAGAGGCTGCGTTTTCTCTGAAGCTGGAGTAAAGAGCCAACAGAATGGAAAAAGATAAAAAAACCCGGGATTCAAAAGACAGGAAACCGAGGGAATCACCGATGATTGGCCGCTCGTGTTTGCATGTCCTTGTTATTCTAAATTCAGTCTCCGGTCCATTCAGGACCGCCTGGCAACTCATAAAACCGAAATGTAAAGAGAATAAAAGCACACAGCCGTGTCTATAAGCAGTTTTTGGTTGTGCCTCATTAACTCGTACACTCGAGCGAATCTCACACCTGAGAGAAATCAGACTCGGAGGTTATCATGATTCTCCAAACAGGTACTTTCAGAAGCCGACCAATGCAATTTTCACGTGTCTTAAAATAAAATATCAGCTTGTTATGTCGACCCGAACATAACGCTCCAAGTAACATGCCAACATTCAACTTTTCCCAGAGAACATCACACTAATTACCATGTTTCCGTCTACTTTGGAAACACGGACTACGTTAGTCACATCCACGTTTGGAAGTTCTCCAAAAATCTCCAAGAATCTATTGTGATCGAACAGTTCGTTCCCTCCTGGTCATATCTGAGCTTGTTTATTCTGTGGTGTCGTGCTAATGAAAGGTGCGTAGTGGTTTGGTCAGAGGTTAACAAGGCTGACGGCAGAGGAGTGTTCGGGACTCGGGTTTTAAGCGGCTAATTTGTCTGGCAGCATCACTGTGAACAGACAGTCGAATTGTAGAAATGCCCCCATCTCCCTGGCAATATGCATCACTCAAGTCTGTTGCCGTGGCGACGGAAGTATTGTCCTCCCTCCCCCAGCCTTTATTGAGTTTACTCCTGAGAGACAGATTAAAATAACACAAAGTTTTGCTGCAGCGCAATTTCTTTTCTGCGACGCCTGAAGAAGGATTACATCTCGTTTCACGACTCATTCACAATATATCTTGACAAAGATATATTTAACATACACAACTGAATAATAAGGATTTATGAGTATATTTTCGGGTTTACATATATATGGATAGATAGATAGATTCATATTTCTAGTCAAAGATTCATCCTTTTCATCTGTAAATATTTCAACTTTTGTTTAAATCAATTTTGTAGACAAGTATGACTACATTATAATTGCTATACAAAACTAAAAAGTATTAGTTGGACCAAATAACAAAAAAATAAATTATATATAAATAATTTAATTAAAAAGATATAAATAATGAATAATAACATATAAATGATAACAAATTTTATATTAAATGAAATACATATTTTGAATTTTATGCACATTTAACTTAAATTATATACATTTAGTATATAGCTGTTATTTCACTTTAAGTATCTGTACCTTGGAATATATAAATCAGAATAAATAGTTCAGAATATATAGTATATTTATAGTAAATCAGATTATATAAAAGGTAAATACTGTTGAATTTATATATGTTATTATACTATAAATTATAAAAAAAATTATTATCTTAAATCTTTTATTTCATTCATTTGAATTTGATCAAATTCTATACACTATCGAGAGGTTACAAGGAACCTGCAAATAAATAAAAAAATGTTTGAGATCTTCTCAGGTTCGGGTTAATATTTTATAAATAAATAGCTTAATAAATATAAATACACACACGCACGCACGCACACACACACATATATATATATATATATATATATATATATAAATATATGTTTGCGTGACGACTACTGTGTAGTGACCAAAAGAGCAACAGTTTTGTATAAATGTTTTAAAGTTTGACTTCTAGAGGAATTTATGTGACTACCTGTTCCCCCAGCAAAGTTTATTAAAGGAGAACTCTGGTCAATTTTAACATTGAGCTCATTTTTTTGTACATTTGGAGTGCTGTCAATACAGAGAACAACGACAAAAATCGGTGTTGCCTACACCGTGTTATTCTATTTTTAAAATTTGCACCCTGTTGACTTCAATAGGGCAAGTACTAAACCTGCTTTTAGCCTCTTAACATCCTTGATGTGTCATTACAAGTGCACAGAAAATGTGAGTGATTCCTTCTGAGTGAACACGAGTGAATCTGACTGCAGTAGATGTGAAAGATATGTATAAAAATGATGTTATTTAAGCCAACGCAAATACCTGTGTTTACATCCTGTTTTCAGTTGAAGTCCATAGTAATCGATTGCCGAGTTCACGCGCGTGATCATAGGTAACTAAACCTATGCACGTGAACTCGGCAATCGACTACTTTGGACTTCAACTGAAAAACAGGATGTAAACAGGTATTTGCGCTGGCTTAAATAACATCATTTTTATACATATCTTTCACATCTACTGCAGTCAGATTCACTCGTGTTCACTCAGAAGGAATCACTCACATTTTCTGTGCACTTGTAATGACACATCAAGGATGTTAAGAGGCTAAAAGCAGGTTTAGTACTTGCCCCATTGAAGTCAACAGGGTGCAAATTTTAAAAATAGAATAACTCGGTGTAGGCAACACCGATTTTTGTCGTTGTTCTCTGTATTGACTGAGCTCATTTTTTTGTACATTTGGAGTGCTATGTTAAAATTGACCGGAGTTCTCCTTTAACTGGTATGTATGTGCTTTTTCGCTTTCGCTCTTTTGCTCACTGCTGTGTCTTGATGAAACTGTGTTTGTTTACATGCATTTGTTTACTGAGAGTTGCAAGCAATCCTAAAATACAGCATATCGCAAAAACTTATTTTCAGTGAGAAACGGACTTCAGGATTCGGATTCGGGCTTAAAATGTAACTATACCGGTGGGTCAGGTCGGGTACGGGCTTCAGTTTAAAGCCTGTACAGACCTTTAAAAATGTTGCTTGGAAGTGTATTCAGCAGTCTAAGAATAACCTACCCTGTGTCTCGTGCCAATCTGTGGCGTACTCTGGTGAGTAGGAGAGATAAGCTTTATCCCGCTGTATAGACACTCATGATAACAGCCTGGAGGACATCCTGCTCCACACAGCCTTCTATCTCTGCACTGACCCCAGAAAAACCTCCGGTACACTGGGAAACCTCTCACGCCAACAAACCCTGCGGCGGCCTGCAGAGCGTCCCTTTAAACCTGCAACACAAATATTTTGCAATCCAAAAAAGTTATGCATGTTCCAAAAGAAACTTCCACGAAAAGAACAAATCATGAGCAAATTCTCAGAATTTCAGTTCTGTGAACGGTTAAACGTGTAACAGGATGCCGGATTCGAACTTGTGAAGCCCGCATGAGCACCACAACCCAATGTGTCAATAACCACTACGCCATGAAAACTGCTTTAAAAACAACATGTTTATTTGGTGACTTGCACATCAGATATAATTGTTTCAAAAGCTTTGAGACCAGTGATTTAAAAACAGCCATCCGATCAACTAACTCATGTTCACAGAAATAACAATTCTCAAATACTGCAGATGTGTGTAAATAACGCCTGTGACATGTAACACGCAGACAGCCCGTTTCCAAGGCAATGGCTCTTTGCTTCTCAGAATGTGTTTTTTTAATAGTTACGGCGAGTGCGTCTCATTTCTTCACGAAGAATCGTGTGATGTCAGAGGCCAGTTTGGAGGCCGCCTGGCCTCGTTTCATCTGACTTCTGTCTTTGGCCTGCTGTGCTGTTCTCTGCGAAATAAACCGTCCGCAAATTCATCACCAAATCGTACAAATGAGTTGCATATTCATAAGAAAATTTATAATTAAATCCTATTTAAATTAAATTAAATTAATTTAAAGAATATATAACATGCTAATATAATATATAAATTATTATTATTCATTTATATTAAATATTTACATAAATATTCACAAACATTTAAAATGTATTTATGTAAATACAAGTATATTTAACATGGTTTCAAAAAAAATATTATATATATATATATATATATATATATATATATATATATATATATATATATATATATATATATATATATATATAAAATAAAATACATTTTCCATATAATTTTTATGTAAATAAATAAATAAATGTATATATGAGTATATATGTGTTTGCTGTACCATACGATGGCAGACGGTGCAAAGGGTTTGAAGGTTGTCCAGGGAACACTGTCCTCCCCCTCTGTACACAGGGTTAATGTGGTCCACCTGCCAGAACTGTCCCTCCACGGGACTCTGTATCATCTCATTCAGCTGCAACACAATGTCAGATAAATCATCAGATAACACAACGTGAAAAGAAACCTGCAGAGCAATCAAATTTGAGTTTGAATTCAGCCTAAAATTAATAATACGAGTGAACAAATATTTGTATTTTTCTATGACCAATATAAAAATACATATTATTTTTATGCCCAAGTGTCCGATAAGCGGAATCTTTTTATTTGCTGATTTTATTTGCGGCTTTTTTAAACAATAACTAAACCATTGTCAAAAATAATACAAATAATATTATAATTAATTTGAATAAAAATAGTTTTTATCATTAATAACAACACACATTTTTATAATCCATCAATAATAATAATAGTACTTTTTAAAAAGAGCATTATTATTAATAATAATATTGAATACAAATATTGTTTATTATTACCAACAACAATTTAATAGAAATATTGCTATATTAATAATAATAATAATCCAAAGTATTTTTTATCACCAATATTTTTCTTTGTTTATTTAATAAAAGTACTATCATTAATACAAGTATATTCTAATAATAATTTAATTCAAATAGTTAACAATAATTAAATACAAAATATTGTTGTAAATATTATTAATAATATTAATACATTTTAATAAAAATATGAATAATAAATATTTGTGTCATTATTAACAGCAGCAGCAACGATTTAAGAAACATTTTGTACTTTGTACTATTATTAACAAAAAAATATTTTGATAAAAGCACTATCATAGTTAAAAAATGTTTAATAATAATAGTAATAATAATAATAATAAAAGTGTTATTTTCATTACTAATATGAACAACACAAACAATAATTAAAAAAATATATTGTTTATTATTAATATTTTTTAATAATATTTTTTTTTTGTGAATCTAACTGTGAAGCTTAAAATTAACAGGTTTCCAGTTAAGCGATTAAAGTCCCCCAGTAATCAATAATTTTATCTCTTATAAACTCCACCAAAATGACATTTTTTTTCATGCCTTAAAATACCTTGAATGTAACTCTGCACCCTTGCGTCATTGTAAATTAGTCCCGCCTCCACTCACTCACACCAGCTCAAAATACCTGATCCACTCGACTTTACTGTAGTAAACGCTGCACGATGGCAGGGAAATGCAAATACTGGTTTAATTCAGCCATGCATATTTGAACAGGAACTAATTCAGAAGAAAAAGTGGAAGAGTGAATTATACAGGTCGTCTACAAGTCGAGAATGGTATCGCTCTCTACGTCTGACACATAATGGTAACTGATATGATTAGCCTTTGGCTTGACTACATTATCAAACAGCTAATAATGTGTTGCTAATGTTACTCAAACCATGTTCCCGTTCATCAGAAACGCTTTGAACAACCCAGAACGTCAGTGAAGAAAGGCATATAGTTCATCATAACATCATAATATACATAATTCACCCGCTATATTGCTAAATGTACCCGATTTTTCATATCAACAGAAAAATATACTTAGGATAACCTGGCTTCTCAGCAGTTAATGATATGCTAAAGCCCGCCCACATGTTGACGTGATTGGTCACAACACGTTTGTGACGTAGAGAACAAGGGCGATTTCAAACCGCGTCTTTTTTTCACAGCAGTTTTAAGGAGAAAATACTCAGCAATGGTGTTGACTGATAAATTTGCACATGGTTTAGACATTGATTTTTCACAACAGGGGGGTCATTAAGTGAATGCTGATTAACAAATATCAATCAAACCAATTGTCGGTTTGTCACTTGAAACTCAGCACCACCCAAGAGGGTCTGGAGTGTCTTAAAAGTGTCGCTGTTGTGTGCAAAGCCTTTTCATTCCTGTTGTTTTATTGAACAGTGACATGAAAGTGCTCTGAATAGCCCACCGGGAACTCTAGGAAAACATAATTCCCTCATCCCAAACCGCTCCTTGGGCTTTTCAACAGACCGCCGTGGTGAAGGACTTCAGGTGTTTCACCAGGATTAAAGCTCGAGTGGAAGATCAGCGCTGGGAACACAAAGAGGCCGAAGCCAAAGCGCTGGCATTTCAGTCGGCGTCTGTTTTTATCCTCGCGGTCTCTGGGGGAAACAATGCAGCGCTAGGAATCAATCCTCTCCTTCCCCCTCAACAGAGTCGGCCAATAATTATCCTAAATCTCTCAGGAGCCCCGGGGGTCGCGGCACGGAGGATAACCTCCCGGTACCAGAGTGGGAAGTTTCCTTCCTAGACCTCGGAAGTCGATAAGTCAACACGTACACATGCTAATGCTAGGAAACGGCAAACGCACACAAACGTCTCTCCGTAACAATCCTTCGCATGTACGACAGTGAGCTTGTTTGTGCGTCGAGGGCACTTGGAGCTTAAAGCGCGTTATTGATCAGGCATCTGCCGCTCGGGGCTCTAACAGAAAAGCCGAACAAAAATCAAACCTGCACCTCGTAGCAATGCACTGTGGGAAAAATCAATGGCAATCTGACAGACTAGGCGTTGTGTTAAGGCTGGATGCTCCGGGGAGGAAAGGACGGCGGGTGTTTGTGTGCTACACGATGAGGCCAGGTTTGTGTGTGTGTGTGTGTGTGTGTGTGTGTGAACTCCACTGATAACTCTATAGAGAGAGTCAGAGAGCAGACGCCCAAGGCCGCTAAGCTCTTATTGCCTCTGCAAGCTAAACAGGCCATCTTTATTTATCTTTCTCTGTAAGCAATATTTTCTCAATAAAATGCAGCGTCTGCCGAGCTCCTTTCGAATGTTTTGGGGATAATTCTGGCTAATGTGCTTTTGGAAGCGACTAATGCACACTTTTCGGAAACCCTGGCCAACATCCCAGACGAAATAAGTCCTGGTCGTACACCCCACGCAGATCCTGCTAGGGGAAGTTTTTGAACAGAAGGAACAAGGGGGTAATCGGACGCTTTTGGATATGGATAGATCTCAGAAACTCAAAGGAAAGAAAAATCACAATTGAGGTCTTGTTAATATCTCAATTATTTCTCTCTGGAGAGCAGAAGATGATGTTGATGATAATAGCTATTATTATTGTTATTATTAACAACAACAACAAATAATAAGAATAAATATGCCACAAATAATAATAATAATAATAATAATAATAATTTTTAACAATAACGTTAAAAATAGTAATTGTGGCGCATTTAATAATGACGGCGAATACGTTTATTATTATCATTAATAATAATAATATTAATGACAATATTATTATTTTATTATTATTTGTGGCATATTTAACAGTATTTGTTGTTAATAACAATAACCATTATTAACAACTAATAAAAATAATAATAATAATAACAACTATTATTAACAACTAATGACAATAATAATAAAATGTCACAAATATTATTATTATGATCATTAATATTATTGTTATAAATAACAAATAATATGCCAAAAATAATAATAAAACAATATTAATGATGATTTTATAATTCTTATTATTACTATTATTATTATTATTATATGATTATTTGTGGCATATTTATTATTATTTGTTGTTAATAACAATAACCATTACTAACAACAACAACAACAAATAATAATAATAATAATAATAGCTATTATTAACAACTAATAATAATAATAAAACATGCCACAAATGTTATTATTATAATTTAAAACAATAACAACACTAATATAAATAATATATATTATTATTATTGTTATTATTATTATTATTACCAACAACTAACAATAAAAATATGCCACAAATATAGTAGTAGAAGTAGTAATAATAATAAAATAATTGTGGCATATTTTTATGCAAGCATTACATTTAAAAAAGCATTACATTTATGCAAGCATAATATTTTAAAAAATAATAAAGAAGAAGGTCTGCACTCTAAATTTCACCTTAATTATACAATTCACAATTGGGGATAATCATTTTTTTTTATCTAGTGTGCCTTTATTTACTGTTTTTATGTGGGTCTTGACAACTAGTAGCTGGAAGAGCGCAGTGATTACTTTAAAGGTGCATTGCGCAAGTCTCTGAGTTTTTGCAGAACTATGCCCCCTTCTGGCGACACGCGAAACTGCAACCAGAGTTGTGCACGCGGTTACGTGGAGTTTGCGTTGGGGTTTGGGATGAACTAGAAGCCGGTCTCTTTGAATCCATCTTCTACTTTTGCCAGAGTCGCTTGAGTTGTCTTCGCTGATGCGGATAATGGCGGCGAATACACAAACCTGCCAGACATAGCCAGGTGAGCGTGAACGCGCATGACGTCACGCCCAGTCGATTCCGTCCCGAATCCCTCTTATTTATTTTACTGTACAGGATTATAGAAGCAATCGCAGAGATCATAGAAGGTCTCATTCAGCCCATCAGGCAATTGTTTAAGCATGTATGGGTTAGAAAAACGGGTATTTTTAACATGAAAAGTTGCTTAATGCACCTTTAAGTTAAAAATACGGAAACTCTATTGTGTATTTGCATTGCAGTTTTAAAACAGACCAGAATAAGCATGATGAGTGAATTCACTAAACATTTGAGCAAGTTTAGCATGGAATATTTCAGCATAAAAAAAACCCTAGGCCAATGTAAAATGCCGCTATAGTAATAGCTAGTAATATAATTGTCACCACTGTCACTCTTTTCTGGCCAAGAATGAGGGCATGAAGCTCCTATAAGTGTGCCCAACCTGTTTGAGAGGAAGTTGTGCCAGCCAGGTGTTGTCCAGCATCTCCTTGCGGTGTGTGTGCGGGGCGTCCCGGACCTGCACGTACAGCTGGTGGGCGTTCAGTCCGCAGTGCTGACACACACCCTGCTCCGTCTCCAACACGCGGGCGCGCATGTACCCCTGATTGGAGCGCAGCTGGAAGTCCTCCATACAGGCAGGGCTGCAGAAGCCTCCTGCCCAGCCAGAGTGCTCCCCGCTGGGCTTCTGGCAGGACAGACACAGGGGGGTCCCTGCCGAGTCCACGGCCTGCAGGTAACCGGCCGAAGTGTTTGTCTGAATACAAACGGAGCTCTCGGATTCGCTGCGGACACAAAGACACAATATAAAGCAGATTTTTACAGTTTCTGAAGGAATGACACTGGTGCTGGCTGTGAAAACACTTGCTGCTACACAGTTACTAGGGTGTTCTGAGTGGTTTTTACAGAAATGCTATGCAGTTGCTATGATGTTCTTGATGGTTGCCTATGTAGGGTTGAAAATAATCAAAGATATTTGAAAATGAACAAAGACATTTGCTTTAACTGTTTCAACCCCCTTCTTTCTTAGACCAAGGACCATTAGTAATTCGTAAAAACAGAGGTATTGATAATTCTCAAGGCCTGTAGGCCAATGTGTGCGCATCGGGGGTCTACGAATTGTCACACCTTTAGTACAGTGGGGGAAGTTGTCGTTTTCTAATTGGTCAGTTTGAATGTCTCACATTTGGGTTACAGTCATATGGTCAAGTAAGGGATATTGCAGCTGTCTTTTATTCTCTGGCTCTTCTTTTCTTTGTCTCTTTCTCATCTCTCTCCTTTTCTATCTCTCAGGTAACATTCTACATATATGCTGGGTACGATTAATGGTATAGGTTTTTATCATCTCATGTATTTTATCATCTATTTTGTAACTATTTTAAGTTAAACCATAACCATATTGTCATTAAACCCTTTCAATTGCAAATGCTGTGCTAACTAGTTTTTATTAGGTATTAACTTTGATGCCACAAATAAATATCTATTAATAATTGTTTCAAAAAGAAACTAAATGACAAATAGAAAGTCATTTCTGCATAAGTTATCAAAAACATAAATATATCTGTCATTTGCGACTATAAATAATTCAAAAAATGCATAAATATGGCACATATTATTATTATTTTATAATTATGTAGTTAGTTTTAAAAAGCAAACATAAAATGACACATTTTGCATGTTATCGGACCCTTAAACAAAAATAATATGTAATTTGTGACTAATTATATTGCAAACTGCATAAATAACAATAGCTTTAACAATAATAATAATGTTATTATTACATTTACTGTTATACTAATGCAGTTATTGTTTTAACCACAAATAAAAATTCGTTCTGCAAAACAGTTATTGGACACTTAAACATAAGAATAATATGTAATTTTTGACTTAGCTAGAAACCGCATAAATATGACACTAACAATAAAAATAATAATTTGTATTACTATTATTATTATACAAATGTATTGTTCCAAAAAAGCATAAATAAAATTATACAAAAATGCATAATTATCTGTAATTTTCAACCATGTAGATTTGCAAAAAAACAAAACAGCAAGACATAAACACGGCACAAATAATAATAATTATTATTTATATTATTATCATTATACAAAGTACGTTTTTGTTTCAAAAAGCAGAAAAAAACTATACATAAAAATCTGCTCTGCATAAGTTTTTGGTCACATAAACCAAATAAATCTTTGTCGTATTGGTCATAAAATAATAATTTGACTTTGTCACAAATGTTGGCAGGCATCATCGCATTCAACCACAAAACAACCAAGCATCTTCCTTCGCCGACTGATTTCACGTCTCCCAAATATGATCAACGTGTGATTAAGTGTGTATGTATGCGACTAATCTTCACTGCGCTAACTAGTCTAAAGTTCATCAGGAAAGACTTTCTCTCTAATACTCCATCAGTTCTCACTCTCTCTCTCTCTGGCTTCTTCCTCTTTTCTCTCCATCTCCTAAAAATATCCAGCCCCAGACAGCGCTCAGTACGTCGCAGTTTTTTCCTCCCGCGGTTTCCATGGCGACGCCGCAGCACTCGCATGTGTGTGGATTAAGCTCTTATCCTCTGCACTAAGCATTCTTGAGCACACTCTACACACACACACATCTCAGGTTTACAAGGTTAACCGTTCGCTACTACACACATAATCACATGCGGAAATGCACTTTCAAAATAAATTGTCACTTGCTGTGCAATATATCTTTTTTCCAGAGAGCAATGCAAATTCATAAAAATATATCTGTCAGCGTCAGTCTCCACTCTGACCATGGGGGGAGAGTAATTTGATGATTCAAAAGCCAAGTGAAAAATATATCTATTCATTTCCATTTCTGCATTAGATACACCTGGGGTAGCAGCCGCCGCGGTTTGAGGTCTGAGCGCGAGATCTCATCGCGCAAGAAGAAAGTCTGATGACTTTCGCACGTACAGACAAAGTACGAGAGGAAACAGCTGTCACATATGATCAGAAAGCCGTGCCGTGGCTGACAGGGTGTGTGTGTGTGTGTGTGTGTTGATGACTTCATCAGCAATTGCGGCGTTATTCTCTTGTTCCTGTCAGAGCGGCGGTGCCGAGAACTCGCTGAGATTGTGTCGTTTGTGTGGTCGCCTCATCAAACCCAATGTGGAGAAGGTTTAGAGTTTTTTTTTTAAGGATTTAATGTTTGAAATACTCTCTAGATGCTAAGTGGGTGTTGCTGTGTGGTTGCTAGGGTGTTATGAGAGGTTTTTGCTGCATTGCTATGATGTTCTTGATGGCTGTCTTTAGAGATGGGATCAGGATTTACCGAATACGGATTTCTTGTCATCATGATCAGCCAACCGGTCTCAATCATTCAAGCGTTATTTTTAAGTGATATCTAAGTTCTCTATTGACTGGCAATGTAAACCCCTTACACCCTGAAGCCATTTTTTAATGATTTCACATCTAAGTGGCATATTTAAAAGCAATGGTAGCTAATAACTCATATAACTCACAGTACATGGTCTCATTTCATAGAAAACCTTTCAAAAAAAAAAAGATTTTGATCATGTTTGGAGGTTCTTGTTACATCACTGCGGAGAAAACCCTTTATTTTGTTATTATTAATGCTGGACATGATGACTATTAGAAAGTATATACACTATAAACTCTAAATTGCATATGTATTGTGAGAAGCGCTATACAAATAAATTAGAATTGAAATGATTACATGACAGGTCATAAAGTCAAGTGGACTTCATGTTCATAATCATGTCAACTGCATCTGGGCCAAATTTTGTGTTGATATCTCCAAGCAATCAAAAGTTAAGGCATTTGTAAGTGGAACCATGGGAGCCTTTATCAAAAGTCCAAAAAACCTCTCTAAACAAGTGATCTGAGTGTTTTACTGAACATAAGAACTACTCACAAAGCATACAAATATTTATAATTACACAGAATAACAAGTATTAAGATCCTTATTTATGAGTGATGACCTTCCAGCGCTGTTTCAGCTGTGCGCTCAGATCCCGGAAGTCCTATAGCTTTAGCTAAGCAGCATGTCAATGTCACTCCGTGTCATGTAATGTTGTGTGCGAGCTCGTTTCATTCAAAACAACCTGCTCTAAATAAAGAGGTGCGATTTACTAATGTTTCACGAAGTTGTAAAGCAGAACGTAACTCAAAAGCCTAATCTGTGTACTGTTTTCATGCGCATCGGCGGCGACTTTTTACGGTTTTACGTCAATAAATCGCAATCGGTTGGTGAGATCGGCCAAATTTAGTGACTACCGATCGACCCATACCGATCGGCGGTAGATCGATTGAAGCATCCCTAGTTGTCATAGCATTGCTAGGTGTTCTTGGGTGGTTGCCAGGGCATTGCTATAACATTCAATATTGAAACCTGTTGGTGTGGTCAGTAGGTTTGGATGTGGATCTTCCTTTCAGGGCGACGTTGTCCTTGTTGATGATGCGGAGGGCTCCGCCCTCTTTCTGGGCCACAGCGATGGAGGTCTGAGCTACATCCTGTTTGGAAAGATACCTGAGAGAGAAAGAGAAAGAGAGAGAGTTAGAGTTAGTCTGAGAACCATAAAGGGAACATTGTGGTGCCATTAAAGGAAAGTACAGTAATCTGCTACTGTATAAAACTCAGAGCTGATGCTTGTGTAACAGAACAACAATTCAGTGTAATGACTCAGTGTTCCGACTCAGTGTAATATGTCAGGAAATCATCAAATAAAACTCAAATTAAAAACCTCACATGATTCACAACCTCATGTAAAACTGATAAATACTGTGCTTTAATTTAAGTCAACTTAAAACAATCTTCACAAAAACCCATTACAATAAATGTCACATTTACCTGCCCTCCAACATATCAGAGCTCAATCTTTTCTGTTGGCCCAGTCAGACCAGTTCAGATTTCTACTTGCCCAGGACAAAAAGTTACTGTTTTTGTTGTTTTCGACCCATGTGACCTTGTAGACAGTGCTTTAAGATTTTTAGGTAGGTCCAACAGGTAGGATATATACAGAAATTGAATAAAGTTATCAAACACTTCATAGTCTTCACTGCATAAATTATAAATTAAATATAGATTAATCCTTATTAAAGCTACAAAAGTTATTCAGTCAAGAGCAGTGATTGATTTTCTCCTTTTTTTGTTTTGTTCTTTGATTAACAGTAATGACAGACAGTAGCAGGCGTATTAGGCTGCTGTCACTTTAAGACATGACACAGATCTGACACGCATTTTTTCACAACTCCTTACATTATTTTGGCATAATTTTGTGTTTTTGTCCGTTCAAGTGCTGTCTGAAGCAGTTTTCTGTGCACATAAGTTGTGTGTGTGAAACTGTTTTCAACATATAATCGTAAGAAATTATTCTTGTGCAGCAAATCATCATATTAGAATGATTTCTGAAGGATCATGTGACACTGAAGACTGGAGTAATGATGCCAAAAATTCCGCTTTGATCACAGGAATTAATCACATTTTAAAATATATTAGTTGTTTTAAATTGTAATAATATTTCACAATATTACAGTTTTCACTGTATTTTTGATTAAATAAATTCAGCCTTGGTGAAATTAAGAGACTTCGTTCAAAAACGTTAAAAGAAATCGTAACGACCACAGATATTTGACCGGTAGTGTGAGAAATAGATTCAAAATAAAATAAAAAAGTAAAAAAATAATAAAATACATGCATTCTAAATTAAGTAAAATAAAGGTGCTGTGATTCTGAAGTTGAAAATTCTGAAGTGTGGGGGGAAACAAAACAAACAAAAACAGCTTAATTTGATAGACATCCACATGTGAGCTAATCAGATTGAGATGCGCCCACATGTCCCAATCCTCTCCAGCTTTGATAGCGTATGTGTGTCTTCGCTTGCCTGGAGGTGCTGCTGTGCCTCCGCTGTGATTGTGTGAGTTCCTCCAGCAGCAGGATAGGGCTGTGAAACGCTCTTCCACTCTTTCTCACCATCCTCTGCCTCATCGCAGTCAGAGAGCTCCACTCACGCACGAATCGCACAACCTGACACACACACACACACACGCAGATGTGTTTCAAGAAATCTGATGAAACAGTCCTTGAAGATCCCGTCACACACACACACACCTACCTGTCTCCTGTTCTCGCTGTGATTGAATTCTGGTGGCAGTTCCTCCCAGTTCTGCAGTCTGATATCCAAGGGAATGAAGTTACAGTGGAGCGGGAGGCCATCCTGTAGAGAGAAACACACACACACACACACACCCAGTTTTGATCATATATACTGAATATTTACAATTTATTTAATATTTTGTTGACAATATAAAATTAACCAACATTGTGTATATGGAGATATTTTAACTGTTTTTATATGAATTTCCTCAAGATTGTGCTAGTGGACTATTTTCGTGCCAATATTTAGAAATTTCATTTCTGTGAATCAGTTCTTTCAAGCTGCTAGATTCAATGAATTGGTGCAAAATGATTCAATGATTCATTTGAGTCTTCACTCAGAAGTGTTCACAGAAATCTCTGTGGGGCGCTTGACCGTTTTAAAATGTTTTAGTAAAAGCGTATGTAGGTACAATATTATGTTGTTGCACATAAATAAATTATTAAAAAAAGTATGTTTAGTAAATGAGGAAAATATGCCCATTACTTTTTACTGAACATTTACTGATCTCAGCGTTTAATCTGGGAAAAAAAATAAAGGTAATTTATGAATATATATGATAAATATAATTAATTATATATATAAATGGATTCAAAAAGATACAAAAAAATTAAAAATTACCTGACATGATATACAAATTCAGTTAAAACTAATGAAATATTTAAATAAAACAGATATTATATAATATCATGAATGTATGAATTTAAAAAAAGTGTATATTGCCTGAAAAATATTAATACACTATTCCACAAACCTAATACCTATAATAATTTTTCAATATAGTTAAAAAATAAAATTCAAGTAAAATATTGAAACAAATCCAATTATATACAAAAAAATCATATATATATATATATATATATATATGATTTTTTTTTAAAACAGATATGAAACAGTCAGTACAGTAGCTAGAGAATATAAAAACTTCAACATGGCAGTTTCTTTAAGTGAGAAATAACGAATATGAAGAAACACCTAAAGGTCATCGCTCAAGGTCATGATGACAGGAAGCTGTGGTCGACCAAGCAGAGACGTTCCTTAAAGAGCTGCCAATCACAAATATGGCCCTTACAGGCACCTGTCCAGTTCTCATACACCAGCTGGACTGCCATCCTCCAACGTCTGTCCACAGGGAACCACTAGGCCCTTTAGAAAATATTACATTTCCAGCCCACGGCAGGCCTCTTTTCCAGCTCTGCCTCTGTCTTCTTACGAAACTCCACCATTCATCACTGCTCAGCTGAAATCGCCTCAGGAAAAGCTCTTATTAAAAACGAACCCGGATAATATTTCTCAATCAAAGTCAATTAGGGGCCCCCTGCTTATATCTGCTTCCATTTAATACAGTTGCAGAGAACTATAAGAATCCCGGCGTTACGCTGTACAAATGAGGACTGTGCGATTTCAACACTTTATTTGCCCTCAGATTAACACTGGAATCCCTGGTCATCCAACCGTGTGTTCAGGACTCTGGAACGAGATAATATTTAAGGCCGTTTTCGCACTAGAGCTCCTGGTGCAGGTCTGAGTGAGTTAAGTATGAAAGAAATCTGGATGAATTCGCAGAATTGAAGTGGCTCTGACGAAGTTGTACAATAAATATATTTGTATGCCTTGCATACTTAAACATTTGTTTTTTTAGGACATTTGGTTGCGAATTCTGTAAAATTATCGGCATAACAACTGCAACTGCAACTTTCATTCCAAAGGGACTTGTATAATGCAATTAATTTCCAACATGCGGTAGTTTCAGTTTTCATTTTAAATAAATTTGTTTTTAAAGGAGAACTCCGGTCAATTTTAACATTGAGCTCATTTTTTTGCAAATTTGGAGTGCTGTCAATACAGAGAACAACGACAAAAATCGGTGTTGCCTACACCGTGTTATCCTCTTTTTAAAATTTGCACCCTGTTGACTTCAATGGGGCAAGTACTAAACCTGCTTTTAGCCTCTTAACATCCTTGATGTGTCATTACAAGTGCACAGCCAATGTGAGTGATTCCTTCAGAGTGAACACAGTGAATCTGACTGCAGTAGATGTGAAAGATATGAATAAAAGTGATGATAATTCAGCCAGCGCACATACCTGTATTTACTTCCTGTTTTCGGTAGAAGTCCATAGTAATCGATTGTCGAGTTCACGCACGTGATCATAGGTAACTAAACCTATGCGCGTGAACTCGACAATCGATTACTGTGGACTTCGACCGAAAACAGGAAGTAAATACAGGTATGTGCGCTGGCTGAATACTGTTAAACTTAAGAATTTTTTTGGGAAGTTTAACTAAAATATGTGATTATAGTTTTTATGGTTTCAAGGGTTTTGTTTTATTTAAAGCTGCCGTCGGCAACTTTTTTTTGATCAAATTCAGTGAAATTGACACTATAATCCGACAGAACAACATAAATAAGGTGGTTTTAGAAAAAACCCGAGCTTCTAACTTCACCTGGAGCGTGTTATTTGTTTTGCAAAAATCCACCGCTCCCGTCTCATCGGGTCCAATCAGCGCAGGGGGGTGTGAGATCTGACTGTCAATCACAGTTCGTGCACACGCCACAGATCCCCTCTCCCTCGCGCAGACGCGCACATTACAATATCACATGCACACGACACGCCTGAAGTTCGCCTGAAGATTGTACGAAGCGTGATGGCGGAGAGAAAATCTACTAACAAGCTTCCAATTCCTCGGTTATTGCTATCTATGGATAGATAAGCCAGGGCAGCCTACCTCCGAGTCCATGGTGTTGATCGATGCTGAAGAGACGGACGCGTTCACAGAAAATCAGGTACACACCTATTTTTTACAGTCTATGGTACACACGCACTGACGATGGGCGGGTGCTCGTTGGTAGTGGGGGAGGGGCATGAGAGTTGTAAACATTCAAAATTTTGGCTGTCCACTCAATCTGCCAGACTTGCCGACTGCAGCTTTAACAGTATTTTACATTATTTCTGAGCGTAATAATCACCAGATCAACCCTCATGACGAAGGGCATCTCAAGAACTGCACTCCAGTGGTTCAAGTCTTACCTCTCAAGTCGGTCCTTCAGAGTGTCGTGGACGGGCAAGTTGTCTAAGTTGCAACATCTAACTACTGGGGTACCTCAGGGCTCAGTGCTTGGACCACTTCTCTTCTTCTCTCATTACTAGGATCTGTCATTTAGAAACATGGCTTTTCCTGTCACTGCAACACTGATGAGACAAAACTCTACCTCTCATGATCCAGTGGTAGCTGCTCGCATCTCAGCCTGCCTGACAGACATTTTTGACTGGATGAAGGACCATCACCTTCAACTCAACCTTGCGAAGACAGAACTGCTTGAGGTCTCAGCCAACTCACTTCATCACAACTACTTCTTTCAGCTAGGTTCATCAACCTTAACTCCATCCAGGTCAGCCAGGAACCTTGGAGTTGTGATTGATGATCAGTTAAACTTCACAGACCACATTGCTAGAACTGCCTGGTCCTATATATATATATATATATATATATATATATATATATATATATATATATATATATATATATATGTATATATAAATGTTGTGTGTGTGTGTGTCTCTTGGAGTTTCTATATAATTATATAAATTATTGTACTTTATAAATTATAAATTATTGTATTGTATATGTAATATTTGTTTTAAATTTAAATAATTTTAAAAATATTATTAAAAATGCTTTTTTTTTTAATCAAATGTTATTTTCTAATATAGTATTCAATAAAATATAGTGTGTAAAATTTTACATTTACATTTTTTATTATACTGTTACATTATACATAAACATTATGAATTGTAATTTTCTAAATAAAAAAGTAATATTTTTTTAAATAGTAGAAAATTTTAATAAAAAAAATATATAAAAATAATATCATAATAAATAAAAAATGTTTTGGGGACAACAGAAAACATCTTTACTCTTTACTCATCTTTACTTTATTCTAATCCTTACTAAAAAATCCTAACTTGTGAAGGCAACTAGTTTATCTAGTTTTTTTTTGCGGTGCTTTAAAGTGGATGAATATAAACTGTTCATTCAAACAGTCTAAAAGTAACTTACAACTATTAGTATGCTTCAAATCTATTATGAAAATTTGCAACTCTAAATTTAACCCCAAGCACGACCACGGTCATTTTTTCAACAAAAGAATCATTGATTCAAAACATTTGATTCGATTCACTGAAACACACAATTCATTTGAACCTGATTCACAGAGATGAGATGCCATTTTGATATTGAAGTTTGAATAGGATACGCCATTAAAACTCACAAAGGTCACGAATAACCAAACAAGGAAGTGCCGCAAAATTCTAATCTATCATGACTATTCAATAGCTCTAGGGGTGTTTGGGTTTATCGTCCTCTTTACCTTGTCATAGATGTAGATCCTGTCCGTGTTTTTGCTGGCACAGAACTTCAGACGGTCGTACACGCGAACAGAGTCATCCGACTCCTTTTGAGTGTGATCTTCATTAGCTATCAGAGAGAGAGAGGGAGGGAGACATGATGGGAAAGTCGGAATGACTAATAGAAGGAGGAAAAAAAGAGAAGAGGGCAATGAGAGGACGAGAAGAGCGGACGATCATTATGCTCCATACCGACCACTGATAAAGGTCAGGTTGAGCGCAGCAGAAACGAGCGCTCTAACGATGCTAACGAACACTATATTCAGCAGGTACGGAGTGACCTGAAACGATCCTGCTGTTCTAAGAAATCGGATTTGTCCAGATTTCGTCCCACAGAGCCGTTCTACATTCATTTGGGTCAGGCTCGCTGTAAAGGCGCCCCATGAGGCTTAGTTACCAGAACCCTACCGTGGACTAAAATAGCCGAGCCGTCGCCGGCTGGCCAATCACTCCATGTCATTAAAGAGCTATTATGCGTACTGTATGCTGGTGGGAAGCTGGGAAGGTCTGTGTGTGGTACCGTAAAGGTGGGTGTTAAGACAAACCCAGCAGTGTCTGAAAATTGCACTCTTTATAAGAATGGTGAACGCTTGTCGATTGTCTAGCTTTAAAATGGCCTGTTATTATCTGTATTTTATATAGACGTGCTCTTAGCTGCAGTGACGCAACTGTGAAATTGTTCTTAGAAGGTAATTTTACTTAAAGGGTTATGAGAAACGCAACAGGAGACAGTTCGAAAAATGTACAAGCTGCTACCTTAATTGTTATAGGTTCTTTAATATTCAATTTACAAAAGATAATGTCTATCCATCTATCTATCTATAGTAACTATCTATCTATAGTAACTATTTATCTATCTATCTATCTATCTATCTATCTATCTATCTATCTATCTATCTATCTATCTATCTATCTATCTATCTATCTATAGTAACTATCTATCTATCTATCTATAGTAACTATTTATCTATCTATCTATCTATCTATCTATCTATCTATCTATCTATCTATCTATCTATCTATAGTAACTATCTATCTATAGTAACTATTTATCTATCTATCTATAGTATCTATCTATCTATAGTATCTATCTATCCATCTGTCTATAGTATCTATCCATCTATCTATCTATCTATCTATCTATCTATCTATCTATCTATCTATCTATCTATCTATCTATCTATCTATCTATCTATCTATCTATCTATAGTAACTATCTATCTATCTATCTATCTATCTATAGTAACTATTTATCTATCTATCTATCTATCTATCTATCTATCTATCTATCTATCTATCTATCTATCTATCTATCTATCTATCTATCTATCTATAGTATCTATCTATCTATCTATCTATCTATCTATCTATAGTATCTATCTATCTATCTATCTATCTATCTATCTATCTATCTATCTATCTATAGTATCTATCTATCTATCTATCTATCTATCTATCTATAGTATCTATCTATCTATCTATCTATCTATCTATCTATCTATCTATCTATCTATCTATCTATCTATCTATCTATCTATCTATCTATCTATCTATCTATCTATCTATCTATCTATCTATAGTATCTATCTATCTATCTATAGCATCCATCTATCCCTCCATCCATCCATCCATCCATCCATCCATCCATCCATCCATCCATCCATCCATCCATCCATCCATCCATCCATCCATCCATCCGTGTTGCCTCCTTTTTAAAATTAAATTCATTTAAATTACATTTATATTTAACAATCTTGTAAAATGTGTCGTTCACCTTCTGAAGTTAGTGATGAAATTTAGTTCAATTCAGATTTTCATATCGGTTATTGGGCACTTAAAAACAAATCAAAACCGGATTGGTGGAGTTTCTGTCATAAACAAACAATATCTGTCATTCTAAATTAAATAAAGAGAACCTACATTTAGGGGTGAATTATTCCTTTAAAATATTAAAAAGTACTGAAACTGTGTTTGGGACAGACCTGGATTACTACTAGGGAGTGTTTGTGGGGTGAATTCATCACTTCGTTGCATTTCTTGAGATAAATCCAGGTGCGTTTCCTCCACATCCTGATTGGCCCGTTGGCTTGGGCGTGCATGTGGAGTTTGTGGGGTGGTTGGCTCACTTTCGTGGTCTGAATCAGAGATGCAGACGGTAGTGAGCGATGTGGACGAGGAGGATGAGGGGGGGTCCGGTAATGAGGAAGCCGGGCTAAGAGCTAATAGAGAGAGAGAGAGAGTGAGTGAGAGATTAGTTACAATGATGGAGTTTACGTTGGTCATGAACAACACTGTCAATTGACCACATTTTATGACACAAAACTAGTCTGGTTAAACTGATACTCAAAAATGTAAATTCAGGGCAGAATTCAAAAGCTCTTTTTGTGAGCATTTGAACAACCAAATTTTCCTTTATTTTGGCAAACTATCCCTTTACTTTGGCTGGTGAGCTCATACCCAGAGAGGGCCGTCACAGTTCTCCGCAGTCGTCTGATGTGAAGGACATGAAGACGCGCCGGCGTTAACGTCGAGCACACTGAGCGAGGAACAGATGCTGTCTGTTTTGCGTTTGACTGATTTCCTTCCCTCAGACCAGCAGTTTCACATCTCTCTGCCATATGGCGCCACAGGACACACAAAAAAAAAAAAAACCCCGATCTACATTTAAAGCCTCCCTTACGCCCTTCCATCTCAGAAAAGCATCTTTATGATGTCGAGGCGCTGAAATGCATTATCTGTCTCGTAGCTGTTGTCTCACCGTCTCCCCAAGGGAACGATCGTCAAAAACGTGACGGGACGCTCCGTCCATAGTGATGAAGTTTTGATGCGCTTTATTTGGATCTGCGAGGCTGTGGAGGAGTTTGATAATTGCGATTGTCTTCCTTCGAGGCCGCTAATGAATTTCCACACCTCTGATTCGCTCGTTTGCCTTCTTTTTTCGGATTCTGTCGCTCTTCTTTTTCACACCATCCCCTCCGAGCTTTGCATTACCCTTTCTTTCTCGCCCTCTCCTTCTCACTCTCGCTCTCGCTGAAAGGTCTCGTATGGATCTTCTAAAATGTCAGCTGAATTTGTGAGAAGCCGAATAAAAGCTCCACTGCTGTGCTGTCTCTTAACAAGCGGGCTTGCAGAAAGAAAGCCAGACACTAGCAGAAAACAACTCCCGCTGCGTATCTGAACCCTTATCACTGTCTGGAGTGCTCTACGGTTCCACCTTTGTGGCCGCGGATCTGTAACAGTCCAGGACGGACGGATAAAAAGCCCTGAATTCGTAAACTCACCGCTTTCATTCGGGAAAAATGAAATGCAGAAAGGTCGTTCGAAGGTGCAAACGATCAAACTGAGGACTGCTGTGAATATCATGCAGATCATGCACCGTTTTCAAAACTGAAATTGGATGATATTTGTATGAGTTGTGTAGATTGGGGAAATTTACCTTGACGGCACTTTCATGACAACATATCTATAAAAGTCAAGGGCAAACAGGTCAAAAGTGCTGCATTCGTAAACACTCACTTTCTTGGTTTCATTAAGGAGGAAAAACAGGTTTCGTTCAAAGACAGACAGTAAAGAAAGAAAGAAAACAAGACATCCAAAGGCCAAGCTAGTGCATGATGGGAGGTTTCAGAGGACTACAGTGAACGATATGCAGAACAAACTGAAAGGTTTGAAAGCATAAAGTTGTGTAAATATACACTTTGTCCATGACAGTGTTCAGATCAACATTCCTGGTGTCTGATTTTACCAGTCTGAAAAGTTGCCTGGCTTCTCTCAGAAAACAAGGGTTGACATACCGTTGCTGTCGTTTAAAAAAAACCAGCCTTTCACTCGAGCTTTGAAGGGTGTGTGTTGAGTTGACAGACACACAGCGCACCGCATGTTTGTTTTACGCTTCAAATTAAGCTGATAGTCACAGAGAATCAGATATTTGCTGCAAATGATTGATCTACAATGATGCGGTGTCAGCGTTGGGACTGTTTTTGTGAGTTGCTGTGAGAGTGAGAAAGAACGTTTAATTACTCACACGACCCAAGTCAACGTTTGTGATATTTTTAATAGGGTTGTCGACATGAACGTGTAATTTTAAATCCTTAGCATGTGAAATTGCGTCATTAACGTCACGCAGTTAGATGATCTTAGAAGTCGTGAGTTTATCACAATGAGCATCTACAATAGCGCAAGCATCTGTAACCCTGGTAGGCAGAAATTTCTATTCTAACCCTTTAACACGATTTCGCTTCCCTGTTTGCGATCAGGTCATTTTAAGCAGCTAAACTATGCGATTAATCGAGATAAAAAAAAAAATAAAAAATCTATAGACAGCCCTAATTTTTAGGTGAGTTTTGCCTGGCACCAATCACATTTTTGTTAAAAACATCTAGTTTAATATATTAAATATTAGTATAAACTATACATTTCTGAAAACTTCCTCTTTCATTAAATGATAAAAGAGCAGTGAGAGAATTCACTTTTTTTGATGTTCTATGAAAGAAAAAGTCATGCAGGTTTAGATTGACATGAGGATGAAAAAATCATCACAATTTTCTCTTTTAGTCAAACTATTCTTTTAAAGAACAAGGAAAACATACCATAAACCGTGTGTTTTAAGTGTATGCGTGTCCAGATTGTGGCTTTCAAACACACACAGAGATGTACGTGTGCAATAAGACAGCAGCAGCTGGCCTGGTATGTGCTTATATCTCTGTTTGATTTTGCATCACCAGGCTGTTGTCAGAGGACAGGCTGACGATCTGATCGATGGCATTGGAGTTGATGGCGAAAACAAAGCTTACGAAGATTTCACAAACTTTTCCAGTGGTGACGCTGAACGAAAGCGGCATTCTTGATTTGACAGGTGCCAAAATCCATTCCGCCTCGCCGTGGCCGAGATAATGAGTAATTTTCAATCTGATCTATTTCTGTCGTTCACCGTGCACACCTCCTTTTTAGTCTTCAAGACATTTCTGCCTGTTGTTCTTTCATATTTGGATTCTCTTGGAACTTCTGCGACAGAGAGGAAGGAAGGTTTTGACATTGCTTTACTAAGGATCAGGGCCTTGGATCTGCCGTGCCTTTATAAAGCCGATCAAATACGAAAGGGGTCCAAAAGTCTGAGACTAAACTGAAAATCTGGGGTTCAAAATCTAATTTAAACAAAGAAATAAACAAGGTTTTAGGATTTGAGTGCTGCTGTCACTAAAACAAAAGCTAAACGCAAATCTAAGACAATTAAACACTCAAAATAGTTGAACTTTAACAACACAACTTTCCTCAACAAGCCACAAGATTTGAGGCTTTAACCACGTCAGTAGCACGAATGAGTTAAGCACATACTGTAAGTTTGTTCAAATACAGGATTCTGCTTTGATATGTTGATGGTCCATGTAAAATAAAACTGACTAACACATATGGACATGGTATGTGTGTAGATATCACCTTTCTGCACACTTCGAGGACTTTCACACATCTCACAGCGTAGCAGCAGTCCGCTGTTAGAGAACGTACATGCCGAACAGTTCCACTTCTGATTGTGGAGCGGAGCCTGCAGTCCCGCCGAGAGCCTGCGGGGGGCGCACAAGGGGCTCTTCTTACCCCCGCGTCGCGACAAGGGGCTAACCTGCCTAAAGCGCTTCACCTGCGGGGAAAATTCCTCCCCTTGGTCGGCCTTCAAATCAGAGCTCTGGATCTCCGGTGTCCGAATAGGCTCCGCCCCCTTTGGTAATTGGGGAAGAGGAGATCCGTCGGAGGCTGAATCCCCAGTTCGTTTCCTCTTCTTTTCTTTGTTCGCAGAGGGGGAAAAGAATGATCGGATGTCGTGCTGCTTGTCCCTTTCAAACTGTGGCGGATTGGAAGAAAAGGAAAAAAAAAAAGAACACTTTTTGTGGCACACAAAGTGAAACTTCATTTCATGACAGCAAAGTGACGAAACCACAGATACTTCTGAAAGAAAAGCACTTTGTGAGGTTCAGGTTTCCACGATTGGAAGCCTAGTCATGTATAGGGATGTCAAAAGTACCAGTTCTGTCACTAACAATGTCGATTCAATCAAAAAAAAAGATCATTAAAGGATCATTCCGGTATTTAAAACCTTGAGTCTATTTTGTAGTTTGTTTTGGATGAACTTGAGTGGTGGACACAGAAGTTTTGACGATGGGTCCTGTCTCGACTTTTTGACTCGTTTAGAATCGCCTTTGACTGCTTCAGAGTGGCTGTCTACGGGCATGCACGAACATGTCCTTAAAACAACCCTTAACGTTCAAAACTGTGCAACTCACCGAGTGGTTAGTGGTGTTCGTTGATGATTAAAAACAAGTAGCGTAGCGAAATACAGCTTCTGTCGTGTTTTATTTGTCATTTTGTAAAATCCCATTGATTTCTGTTGGAGGACTCATTGCTCGTTGATATTACTGCGCTACCAGAAACCGAAAAGGGGGCTGTTTACATTTGGTTGTAGCAGAGCCCGTCTACGGAGAGCCTGCCCACTCCCTATTAAGCCCTATTGTACCGAATTTTGGTTGTAGTTCCACCAGAGTTCCACTGGGGGTGATCGCCATGAGTGCAAAATGAATGGGAGTCAATGGGGCTAGACCGCTAAATTTGTCTCTTTTATTTGATTTTGCAAGTTCAACATGGGTTTTAGGTCAAAAGTTGAATGAACGAGTACTTATGTCGTTTTGATTTCTTACAGGTTGAGTTGTTGTTGCCCATAACACGCTAGCATTCTGCTAATGACGTCAGCATTCTGACGTCATTGACATTTTGAAAGAATTTTTAAAGCAAATAAGTTACTCTAAAAAATCTAACACCCAGCAATGTGTAATTTCTTTGCATCTCCTTTCGAATACAACATTCAAATTACTAGACAAAAAATTATATCCTGAGAAAAGTGGATTTTGAGGGGTATACCACCGTTGACCTCCATTCATTCTGCACTCGTCCTGTGAGCGCCCTCATATGGAATCAGAGTGGAACTGCAACCAGTTCAGAAGCCGGAAGTGTAGTGAGAGTGAAACTTCTCGCCATATTAGACATTCTCTGGTTGTAGTCTTTTTGCTCAGTTCTCCGTCTCTCAGAAGGCTAGCGTGAGCAGAGCAACTGTGCTCTATGCGCTAGACACCGAGTTCCATACCGCGTCCTTGTACGGCAAAGTGGTTGTCGCCATCAAGTGGTCGGGAGTATGCTAACGCTTCAGACTCAAATACCGAGCGGAAGTTTATACGCGGTTGTGAGGTATCTGAAAAAATAGTTCCACTATAGCAAATAACACGGATTGAAATCATACATTGCGCCGATATATTTGTTTTTAATCATCAACGAACACCACTAACCACTCGGTGAGTTACACAGTTTTGAAAACGAACGTTAAGGGTTGTTTTAAGGACATGTTCGTGCATGCCCATAGCCAGCCACTCTGAAGCGGTCAAAGGCGATTCTAAACGAGTCAAAAAGTCGAGACAGGACCCATCGTCAAAATTTCTGTGTCCACCACTCTAGTTCATCCAAAAACTACAAAATAGACTCAAGGTGTTAAATACCGGAATTATCCTTTAACGATAATGAAAACAATGAATGTTAATTTTTATGTATATATTAACATTTTTGCATAAAGCATATTCTTATTTGCTGTGTTAATGGTATCATTACAACCCTAGTCACTTTTACGTTTAATTTGTGGCGATGACAATTTTTACGTACGTGAGAGAAGAAAATTCCGTCTTTGTCGTCCTCAGAATCACCCTTAACGGTCTCGCTTGGCGTCCATGCCTGAGCGAAGTTCAGAAAGTCCCATTTCTCTTGGTCTCCCACCTCAGCCTTCAAATATTCTTTCTTTCCATTCAGAGCGCTGCCCGTAACAGTTTCCTGTCCAAAATCATTTGTAAGATTCTCAGCAAATGAAAGCAAATTTTCCCAAACAAGCCCTTATTTTACACTCCAAAGCTTACAGTAGATAATGTGTTTCCTCTTTATTTAGTCCTAAGACATTATATATTGATTATTTTAAGAGCAATTCGGCAAGTCTAGAAACTAAGTTTCCACCAATTTAAAAGTGTACATTTAAAGTAATGTTCACAAAAACATTTTTCCTTAACTGAAGCTTAGAGAGCGGCGATCTACCTTTCTGTTGAGCATGGACCACATGACCGTGTCAAAGGTTCCTTTGGCGATGAGGTAGTGGATGTGTACGGTCGTGGTCTGTCCTATACGATGTGCTCTGTCCTCTGCTTGTTTGATCTGTCCTGGGTTCCAGTAGAGTTCGGCAAAGACCACGTGAGACGCTGCCGTAAATGTCAAACCCTGAGTGCAAGTGGATACAGTATTACAGCAATATTTGCATGTCATCCAAAAATATTAAGTTATTAAGGTTGACACGCTTTAGAGTATTATGAGGTTTCGTGAAGAATAAAGAAGAACAGTGCAATGGTTACGAGATTGAGGCGTTACGAGGTTGTGTGAAACATTACGGACGTTTATGAGGTTTTGCGAAGTTGCGTGAAATGTTATGAACATCAGCGTGAAGTATAAATTAACAGTTCAATGTTTACAAAGTTACGGTGTATTGAGGCTGTGTGAAGTACAAAGTACAGAGTTCACAATGTCAGGGTGTTAGGAGGATGTGACATACAAATGGGAACATTACAATGTTTAAGGCGTTAAGGTGTTACTTTTTGCGTCTAAAGGCCTGTTCACACCGGGACGAATTTGGCGCGCGATATTCGCCGACGTTTAACGCCTCGTAACTAAACAAAGGGCGCCAATGTGAGTGTGCACACCGACGCGAAAAACGCCACGCGTAAAAGCGTCATTTTAAAAAAAACGCCTCGGGTTCGTTTTTTTGGTTTGACGCGCCGCGTCAAAAACTATCCGACCGATGAGATTGCCGCTTTTGCTCACGTGTCTGGAGCTTCTGAAGTTACAGTAAAACACAACTTGGGGGCGCTCAAACACAAAACGGTCTTGCCGAGCACACATACGTAACGGCGAAGAAGATATACGCCAAGTAGCGTCTAAACACTGCCGGGAAGAAATAAGACGAGGAAGATGCAAGGCAAGATGAATGTAGAGCTGCTGGTCTCGTTGGTGTCGGAACATAAAGAACTATGACAAACGCGACAGCGACTACAAAAATCTTGATAAAAGAGAACTGTTATGGAGTGGTATTAAGCGCCATCTAATGTCAGGGAATGAATATGCATGTTCACTCGGCTCATCGTCAGCGAAAATCGCTTGGGTGTGAACAAAAAACGCGTTGAAAAACGCTGGCGAATAACGCGCGCCGATATTGGTCCCGGTGTGTATGGGCCTTAAGTCTTACTTTTTAAGTCTAAAGAACAGTAAAAAGTATACAATGTTGAATGTTACTGTGTGACATATAAAGGGGAGCATTACAATTGGTCTGAGGCTGTGTGATTACATTACAGCGTTTACACTGTTAAGGTGTTACAAGTTTGCATTGATTATAAAGAAGAACCGCGCAATGTATGCAATGTTGAATGTTACAAGACTTTGTAACGTATAAAGCGGGGCATTACAATTTGTCCGAAGTTGAGGTGTTACAAGGTTGAGTGAAGTGTAAATAATAGAAGACTAGGTTGACAAGGTTGTGTTAAGTTTAAAAAAAATACAATACAATGTTTTCAAGTTTGAGTGTTACATGGTTGTGTGATGTACTCTATAGAGGAATGTTAAAATGATTACAAGGTTGAGTGTTGTGATGTTGTGACATTACTATTAAGGAATGTTACAATGTTTACGAGGTGGAGATGTTACAAGGTTGTGTGAAGCATTTCAAACATACAATGATTGCGAGGTTGAGCATTACAAGGTTGTGAGACTTTCTGAATAGAGGAACGTTACAATGTTTATGAAGTGGTGCTGTTACAAATTGTGTGAAGCATTTCAAACATACAATGATTATGAGGTTGAGATGTTACGAGCTTGTGAGAAATATAAAGAGGAAGAGAGCGATTACAAGGTGTGACGATTTACAAACAACAGTACAATGTTCATGAAGTTGAGGTGTTACAACATTGTTTATAAGGTTGAGTCCTCAGTACCTGTCCAGCTGCCTGTATACTTAGTATGGCCACACGCGTGCCTGGATCGTTTTGAAAACGATGCACCAGTTGAATCCTCTCTGCAGAGGGAACGCTGCCATCGATGCGGATATAACTAGCCTGGAAAAAAATGTGGAAAATAAAGAGTCTAAAGTGAATTTTGATTTTAAACATTTTTTAATTCTCTTTTTATGTGTAAAAGCTTTTTAATGAAGGAAAAATCAAAATGCCTTCCAACTCAAAGCATTTTAAGGAGTATTAAAAGTGCCATAAAGACTGAGTTTTGCAGATCTGTGGTTGTTCAGAGAGCATTAGCGCACTCAAGTCAAAACTTATCAGCAAAGACATCCAGAGTTGGCAACTTTTTAGTGTGTTTCAAGAACATTTTGGGCATTATCATCTTCCTACCATCATCTGACAGCTGTAAAACACAGGTGAAGCGGTGTACAACACCTTTTTCTCTCTCCGCCTGGCAGAACTTCAGAACTTTTCTCACCCGTGTTAATTTTAGCTTCCTGCCTAACATTTCTTCCCATCTATCGCTCGGATTGCAAGGAGCGTGACAGGTGTGAGAACGCAGGGAGCGCATAAGCTACCCCGTTCGCATGCGATCACACCTGCTGGTGCGAGGCCCCCCTCTTCCCCATAAGATTCATAAGCACCAATTAACGGCATGATGACTAAAAAAAGGAAGAAAATCTTCACAGTGTCTGGGATCAAACGTCTGGTCAGAGAGCAGCGAAACAAGAAAGTGAGAGAGATGAAGGAAAAGAGAGGGGGCTGGGGGTCTAAAAGAAGAGGAAATTGACAAAACAAGCTCTCATTAAAACAGTGAGATATCTGTGAAGTCACCGTGTCGGCAACCAGTCGCGCTCTTTAGGGTGCAAAGTGTTTTTAGCGTGCCGCTGTGTGAACAGGGACAAAAAGAACGCATAGTGGTAAAAGATGAATCAACAGCTCTGATGAAATGTCTGTTAGTTCAAACCAAAGTTTATGATGGTTTTGTCAGACCTGGATCAATATTCTGGATCAGAATTTGAGTACTTGATCAATCTGATTTGTAAATGAAGCTTTCAGACTGTTTTGTGAACTAGACCAACTGATTCAATCTAAAGATCCAAGCCAAATAATAGAGCAAAACTATAGAGATTTCAATAAACCATAATTTTTATTTCCATGCTGTTTCCATAACCTTTTCAATTGAATTAATTTCCATGAATTTTCAAGAATTGGAAATCACTTTTTACCTTAAAAGTCCTTGATATTCCCATGTTTTTTATTAGTTATAAATACATATATTTTTAAATGTACATCTTTAACAAAAAAAAACAAAAAAAGATACTGAATCATTTGATCTAATAAAAAATAAAAAAACACTCTTAATGTTTGATTTACAAATCAGACTAATCAGATTCTCGAACTCAACTCAATTTTAATGGAAATATTACTGAATCACTTGATCCAGTTCACAAAACAAGTCTGAATGATTCATTTCCAACCGGACTGATCTGGTTCTCGAACTCAACTCACTTTTTAACAAAACAAAAAATACTGATTTGTTTGATCCAGTTCACAAAATCAGTACGATTAATCTAATCAGGTTCTCAAATTCAACTCACTGACTCCAACACAAAATTAGTGTTTAATTCATGAATCAAACATCGTTACTCCAAGAACTCTAATGAAAGCGACTAGAAGGATGGATGTCAAAATGATTTCATAAGACTTGAAATATAGCGCACAAGCCGAATAGACGATTTTTATTAAACTTTTATGAATGTTTCCAATAGCACAATATTCAAAATTTCTCTAATATTGTTCATCAGAATATAGAAAGCCATTTAGCTTTAGAACAACAGGCGATGACAGAATGATGACAGAATTGACGTTTTTGCATGAATTCTTTTTTTAATATAACTAAAGTGGTAGTCACACAAACTCACTTGATTGACAGCAAGACTCTGACCCATTCTTATGCTGTAAGAATGAACCAGTGCCCTACTGAGGGAATGTGTTAAAGCAAAGAATGAACTCTACCCAGGGAATCAACACGCTCTCCTTCACCTCCTTTAGTCCTGTCAAGCCCTTTCATCCTGTTTTTTTTCCCCACAAAAACACTTTTTTCTCTCATTCAGCTCACACACACACACAAATACACATCTCTCTTTCTCTCTCTGAATGGGTCAGTGTGTGTGTGTTGGGACGGTGGTGTGACAGGCTTTGCTGCTGGCTGATTTAATGAACAGTGTTGAGGTGCTGACATACTTTTGCTTTCACTGGAGTCTCAGCTCGCGCACACACACACACACACACACACACACACACACACACACACACACACACACACACACACACACACACACACACACACAACACCTACCTTGGCCTCGATGACAGCCTCGGTACACGCCTGCAGCATGCTGAGATGATGAGCAAAGACCAGAAACTTCAGCTGTTCGGTCTCCAGCATCATCTTTATATAGTCCTTCACCGCTCCAGCCTGAGAGAGAGATGGAAAGAAAGAGAAAAATAAAGAAGTAAAACACATCGTGATCCAGCCAGCAAATGCAATTTAGGAATTCCAACTAATATGTCACAAAAATCATTTTATATACACAACCGGTCAAATGTTTGGGGTCGGTATGATTTTTTTCCTGCTCTTCTGCTCATCAAATCTACATTTATTGACCAAATATACAGTAAAAAGATTAGTATTGTGAAATACTATTACCATTTAAAATAACCGTTTTCTATTATAACATATTTTGAAAGGTAATTTCTTCCTGTGAATTTTCTGCATCATTACTCCAGTCATCAGCATCACAAGATCCTTCAGGAATCATTATAAAATGTTGATTTGCAGCTCAAGAAACATTTATTTTTATTATCAATTCAGAAAACAGTTGTGCTTTTCAATATTTGCAATATTTTTGTGGAAACCATGATTCATTTTATTCTTTGATAAATAGAAAGTTAAAGAATTAAAGTCAATAGAAGAGCATTTACTTGAAATAGAAATCTTTTATAACATTATAAATGTGTGCTTGTGTTTGTGTGTGTTTGTGTGTGTGTGTGTGTGTGTGTGTGTGTGTGTGTGTGTGTGTGTGTGCGTGTAAAAGAAATCCAGCGCAACCGCATAGCAATGCCCTGGCAACCTTCCTAGCAGCTTCTGTAAAAATCTAGTCAATAATTTAACTATTTATAAGAGACATTGGTGTCTTTTACAATATTGCAGTTGCCACGTTTCATAAATAAAACATGCTATCTGTGATTTACCACATTTAAAGAGGTTCTGTTTTACCAGTTTAATCTCAATCTCCTTTTATCCTCCGATACCTGCTTTTCCCTCTCCAAAATCCTCTTAAATCCCTAAACTTTGAGATGAACTCGAGCTAATGCCCGTTATGTCTAGCGTAGTTGTTAAATGAACAGCGTATTGAGTCATTTGCCGCAAGCCAGTCCTCTTTTCCTGAGTTTCAAAGCTGCGCTTCAATTTCTCATTACTGGAGAGTTTTGCCTTTTTAATATCGCCTAATTGGCGCCCAAAACTGTCTGTGAAGGAGCGCAAAGGCTTTTTTTTTTTTTCACAGCCTCAAGTGTACGTGTGCGCGTGGTGGCTCCGGCTCACTCATTTTCACTTGGCAAAAACAGTGATTTCAAAAAGTGACACCATTCCTGACGCCGCACATTTCTGCCCTGAGAGAGCGAGAGGATATCATCTCAGCGGCAAACAATAAATGAAAGAGCGAGGAGGACAAGAGCAGCAGGGACCAGAACACACGGGTTTGACAAATTAAAAAAAAAAACACACACGGTGGCACGTCGGGGACGCACACTGCTTTCACACGCGGGCTGGTTTGACGCACACACACGGTGGAAAGCTTCATTTAAGACACACGCTGTGCTCAGGAGGACGATATAAAGTGGTTGTAGTTTGAGAAGAAAGAACGTCCAAAACTCCTGGTGGAAAGCAAACGTGTTGGTAGAGCCTGCTTTTCACGACAAAACTGTGCGAAGTCACTTTCCTGTGACGTTAAAGTTCATCCGAGTGATGCAAAAATCACAAAAAGTTACTGCAGGTCTCGCCTGGAGCTCATAAAAACACCTTGTTAAGTCTCGGAAACAGCGAGATCTGCAGGAAAAGATGTCGGGCAATCAAAAAGGTCAGCATTAAGGTCGGCTCAGCGCTGGACCGGCCCCCCTGGAGCTCGTTCCCATGGCAATGCCGCGGTGTTTGATGTGGAGAACAGAAGGGCCGGTTGCCATGGTGGTCGTTAGCGGCGATATCACGCTGTCCCTCATCGTTAGAGGGAACGAGAGAGAGGGAAACTCACTGCAGATGGCCGTTATTCTGATGGCATTCAGAAAAAGAGCTGAAGCTAAAATGAGGGCTGACGTCCTTTTCCATCTACACAGAAACTGAAAATAACAGATCCGATGTAGATCTAGTGCATTAGTGTTTTGTTTTAGAGGAAGGTTTGTTGAGGAGCGGAGTCATGTTACTTTTTAGGAGATTAGACTTATGATTTTCAGCTGATGGATGATACATTTCATAATCTTACATTGAAGCCATAGTAATGAGAATTGGAGAGAAATGTGTTTAATTGCTATTGTTAAAAAATCTGTACTATCTTTATGTAAAAAAAAAATCCTTATTTTTTCCACTTTTCATTTTGGGGTGAAGCTCAAATGTGTTCATTACAGGTTTTATGAGAGTCAGACATTTAAAACAAAAGAAAAAAATGATACGGTTGATCTATCCCACACTTAAAAGGAGTGTTTTGAAGCCCAAAGGAACAAAATACTCTTATACAACCCTGTAAAAATGCACAGAAATTCCTACAACATCAAAATCCACAACCATTTTAGACAATTAGGGCGACGTGGAATGAGAAATAAACATCTTGAGGATATTGCACACGCTTTACCTTGGCAACGGCGGTCTGCTTATACATGTGTGTGATGAGACTCATCACCTCCACAAACTGATTCTCACTCTCAGAGCTCATCAGTTTCTCCCACTGCTCAAAACTAGCACTCGCTTCCTGTGAGAAAGAGAGAGAGAGAGAGAGAGAGAGAGAGAGAGAGAGAGAGAGAGAGAGAGAGAGAGAGAGAGAGAGAGAGAGAGAATCTATAAAGGGCAGCACAATTAATGATATCGTAAACTGTCCTACTTTCCCCGTGTTTGGCAAAAAGCAGCAAGAAAAACAGAAAATAAAGAAATATGAAGAGTGAACGAGAGAAAGTGAGGGGTAGAGGGAGCGAGAGGAAGGAGACACAATTCCCTGAAGTTGCAGAACGACTCCTTGGGTCATGTGACCTGCCCAATTATAGCGCTACAGTGACAGCAGCAGTGGAAGATGGAAACACAGCGTACCGGCACCATAAATCTCCTGCGCGCACACACACCGAGTCCTGCTCTGCCTGCCCCTAAAACAAATGCAGATCCTCTCCGTCTCCTTTCACACAAACACTGCACTACCCGAGAGGTGCTGCCAGGGTTTGGACATCAGACTGACAGGAAGTCAAGCAGTGAATGAAGGAAACAGAGTATGTGAAAGACACACAAGCATTATTCACCCCAGGGCTCTTTCATAAGCTTCACAATGTATAACTTGACAGTAATAATGAGGTGACAAATGTAAAGAGAGAGAGAGAGAGAGAGAGAGAGATAGATAGATAGATAGATAGATAGATAGATAGATAGATAGATAGATAGATAGATAGATAGATAGATAGATAGATAGAGAGATAGAGAGAGAGAGAGAGAGAGAGAGAGAGAGATAGATAGATAGATAGATAGATAGATAGATAGATAGATAGATAGATAGATAGATAGATAGATAGATAGATAGATAGATAGATAGATAGACAGACAGACAGACAGACAGACAGACAGACAGACAGACAGACAGACAGACAGACAGACAGACAGACAGACAGACAGACAGACAGACAGACAGACAGAGATAGATAGATAGATAGATAGATAGATAGATAGATAGATAGATAGATAGATAGATAGATAGATAGATAGATAGATAGATAGATAGATAGATAGATAGATAGATAGATAGATAGATAGACAGACAGACAGACAGACAGACAGACAGACAGACAGACAGACAGACAGACAGACAGACAGACAGACAGACAGACAGACAGACAGACAGACAGACAGACAGACAGACAGACAGACAGACAGACAGACAGACAGACAGACATAGATAGATAGATAGATAGATAGATAGATAGATAGATAGATAGATAGACAGACAGACAGACAGACAGACAGACAGACAGACAGACAGACAGACAGACAGACAGACAGACAGACAGACAGACAGACAGACAGACAGACAGACAGACAGACAGACAGACAGACAGACAGACAGACAGACAGACAGACAGACAGAGATAGATAGATAGATAGATAGATAGATAGATAGATAGATAGATAGATAGATAGATAGATAGATAGATAGATAGATAGATAGATAGATAGATAGATAGATAGATAGATAGATAGATAGACAGACAGACAGACAGACAGACAGACAGACAGACAGACAGACAGACAGACAGACAGACAGACAGACAGAGATAGATAGATAGATAGATAGATAGATAGATAGATAGATAGATAGATAGATAGATAGATAGATAGATAGATAGATAGACAGACAGACAGACAGACAGACAGACAGACAGACAGACAGACAGACAGACAGACAGACAGACAGACAGACAGACATAGATAGATAGATAGATAGATAGATAGATAGATAGATAGATAGATAGATAGATAGATAGACAGACAGACAGACAGACAGACAGGTACTGTCAATCATACAGACAGAACAGAGATAGATAAACAAATAACAAAATAACCAACATTACACAAAAAAGGCTTATTTTAAATAACCTAATGCATGATTGCTGAACAGCCAGTGTGTTTGTAAATATAAATGCATAAATTCGTCTGTAAGGGTCAGCTAGCAAACGAGTCACAGGGTGTGTGTTTGCTCGGCCCAACTGTTCGTTAAGACACAGGTCGTTAATTTTAAAAGTGATCTGGTGAGATTTAGGTAATGATGGTAGCTGAAGTCGAACATCTGTCCCCTGGATCAGTGTGTGTGTGTGTGTGTGTGTGTGTGTGTGTGTGTGTGTGAGAGAGAGAGAGTGTGCTGACAGCAGATGATTTATGAGGTCCTACAGCAGGTGAGCTGCTCTTTGTGTTTCTGAAATCTGACACACACACTCAAAACTTGCTGTACAAGCACTCCTGCCCACACACACTCATTACTTGGAGAGAGAGACAGCAAGAGAGACAGACAGACAAAATAATCGCCAGGAAAAGAGAGAGGCAGCCAGATGCATAGAAAAAAAAAAACGTCTTTATCTCCAGCCAGACTGAAGGATTCTCACACATTGCCGCCCTGGTCCACAGAAAGTTCACGTGAAAATGAAATAACGGAGGAACAAGCACCTCTGACATTTTTTTTTTTCAGACGACACAGCAATTATAAGCCGAGTCCCGCTAAACGCGACGGCTCGGAACAGAATGTGATGATTACTAACGTCCATTCCTCTTTGAATAACATGCTGGCATCTTGTTCGGCTGCCAAAGAAGGAAAAAAAAGATGTGGAAATAAAAGAGAGTGATCAGAGACAAGTGAGATGAAATGATAATTTGTGTTAATCGGATACTATTGCCTAGCAACAGGCACGGGGCGGTTATACTGGGGTAAATCACTATATTTATCTGCTATTGTTCTGTTAGTTCTGAGCAAGTGATGGAAAAAAGTGTAAAGGAGAAAGAGAGAGAGAGACAGCAGAAAAACTACTTGGAATGGATGATATCAATGCCATTTCTAACATAAGAAACTGCTAATTGTATTTGTTTGTTCTTTCGCCTGTTGTTTTTTAATGCAACCTTTGTTAATGTAACCTCAAGTGTTTTTTGAACTATTTTTAGATTTAAGGTATTAATTTAATTACTAGTAAAATTAAAGTATACATAAAAACGATTCAGGGATGATGATTTCTTAATGTAAATGTCTTTTTCTTTTTTCTTTACTTTTATTCAGATGTTTCCTTCTGACTATTTTTAGATTTAAAGTATTATTAATTTAATTTATGCATAAATAAATAAAAAATCATAAATTAAAATATTTTGTTGTTTTTTTGGAAGTTATTTTTTTTATTTATTGTTTTTAAGTTTTTAACTATTTTTAGATTTAAGGTATTTTTATTTAAGGTATTTTTACTAGGTATAATTTCTAGTCAAATAAATACATAAATTAAAAAAACTACAGAAATTATATAAAAAAATATTTTATTTTTATTTTTATGCAAGTTTTTACTTCAAACTATTTTTAGATTCAAGGTATTATTACTTGAAGCAATAGAAAAAATAATGCATACATAAAAAAAACTATTCAGAAATTATATTTAAAAAAAAAATGTATGCAAGTTTTTCCTTAGATTTAAGTTATTATTAGAATTCAAGTAAAAATTCATGAATAAAAGATAAAATCATAAATTATAAAATTTTAATTATTATTGGGGCTATCAAGTGTGTTAGTTTAATACTATAAAAATGTAGTATTGGTTACTTTGATAAATACCATGCCACTAACTTCCAAGATAACCATGATATTAATAAACAAAAAAACATATGTATTAGCATGGCACATATTCATGAACATATTAACTTTTTATATTCTGAGCTGTGAAGCTGTGGGAACTTGAGAAACTTGTTTTGAAACGTTCACTGTATACCTTGGCGGCATCTTTAGGAAGGTCGAAGGGAATTCGCTGGCGTATTTTGGGTGGCAGTTGAGTCAGCACCTGATTCTTGAGTCTACGAATCATAATCTCACTCAGACGTTGGTGTAACTCGTCCAAATGAGAAGCGCCACGACAGTCCCACTGCCGTCTGGCCCCGAAAAACCTGCACAAAAAAACCCACAGGCATTTTACTTGCATTTCTGCTGTATAGATCCACCTCATTTCACCACAATCCTCAGACATTATCATTGTAATGAGACCTTTTCGGTCCTAAATGTGTGTGTGTACGAGCGATTTAATTATGAATATTTTATGTTTACTGCTGCATATACGAATGATTGACAGGAACTTGTGGGCACGCTTTCGAGTGGCAGAGCTTTTTCCTCGGTAGATTAATTTGTACTCGGAGACCCTTGTGTGAATCGCTGTCGTTTCATTTCTCCACTGTAGATTTGATAAGAAGAACAGGGGAACAAAACTCCTCTCAGATGTTCTGAACACCTCTCATCTTCATGACAACTGATATTTTGGCTTCGCATTAATGTTTCTACTACACACACATAAACAAATCATAGCTCTGAACCAAAACCTAGGCAGCTGTCTACATTTCAAAGCATCATAGAGTTGTGTTACAAGTGTAACATCTATTTAAAAAGGAATTTACATCGTCTTTTAGGGATGCACCAATATGAAAATGTTGCCCGATAACCGATAATTCTTTAGATTTGAAAGCCGATAACCGATATATTGGCCGATAAATCTAAATTCACATTTTTGTATAATTTTTGAGAGCCCGATTACAAAAACAAAAGTCTCACCACCAAAATCAATGTCGCAAGCACACAATTATAATGTTCTCATAATAATTTTATGTTGTCTATATGACAGACTTGGGCTGCATGTTGCACTTAAATGTATTTTTCTTTTTTGAAGGGATTCCAATCATATTTTAAGCAATTCAAAACCATCTTGGCATCTGAAGTGCCAAGATGGTGTCAAAACCATCTTGGCATCTGAAGAAATAACACATTATTTATCAGCTTTAATATATCGACCAAAATTTCTTTTTGGGCCGATAACGATAACATTAAAAATGAACATATATCAGCCGATAACGATATAGTGGCCGATTTATCGTGCAACCCTATTTTTCCAAATGTTAAGCAAGTGTCACATGTATACTTCGAGAAAACAATCCCAGAATGCACTGTGATAAGACTAGTGAAAAAATATCTAAGATGGAAGTTGACAAGTCAATTTCATGAAATACTGAAAAACATGAAAAAATATCATTAAAATGAATAATAATGGAAAAATCATAGGATGGAACAAAATTGGCAGAACTTAAATTTCCACACAACTGAATCTTTGAATTACAATTTTTTATTCTATGATTATCAGTAAAAGTTGCCTGAGAAATAAATGGTAAATAATAATAATTATAAAATGGCGTGTAGATTTAGCGTCAAACAACTAGTTGCAAGTCTTCTAATTAAATAAATGTAGGAACGTTTACTGTTTGGATTGTGCATGGCATTGATGCTTTTTATTAATTAGTCATTTGAATTTTATATTGCGGAATAAAAGAAAAGTTTTTACTTGTAGTGTGCGTTGCAGTATTTTTTGGCGTAGTCGCTCCAGGTTCCAAATCTCCGTGGATACAAAGCATCAATTTGCATGAAAAGCTGAAAAAGAGAGCAAGATGTCAAAACATCAAACAATGTGACATCATAAATGTCATATACAGAACTAACTTTACAGTAGTAACGACCAAATGGGAAAAAATACCATTAAAAAGAGGGAGATTTTCATAGTTCTGACCTTGGACCTTTGCAATCATGAGTTTATTGAAAATCGGTCAGCAGATTTCTGTTTATAGCTGGTGCAAATGAATACTCTTGCTGATTAAAGCTGATTAAATCAGGTATTAAGTTCATAAATTGCAAATGTGTTTCCTCTAAGAGAAAGTCTCACAGTGCCCATTATGCTCAGTAAGCATAAACTAAACTTGATGAATTAAGAAAACACTGTCTTTCATAAGAAGTCCAGCAAGACGTTTCAGGGGAATTAGGAAAGCAATAGAGGATGAGACTCCCATAATATACACAACAAAGGACATCTTGAGAGGTCTTTACATTTTTGTCCCGTGAACATTTTCAAGAAGGAAAACAGCAGCTCTCACAATATACTAGGAAAGTAAACAATGTAAAATGAAGCCTTTAGTATTGTCTTTGTATAATGTATTGGTCAATACATTATAACTGGCCATCAGTGACTGGTAGTACAGCTTTAAAAAACAATTCAGAGTAAACACAATATATAATACGACATGAATGAAACCGAGGCTGTGAAGAGTGGAATTACAGTTTGTTCAGTGGGCCTCATTCATAAAACAAGCAGGATGAATTAAATATAAAATGTTCATGAAGCCATTTTCGCCACTGTTGCACTGAACTGAATGAAAGACTTTACATAAAAAATGGTTTTGTGAACCATTTACACAGAAATTCAGTCTGTACTTAATTTTTTATTTTACAAATAATTTGCACAGATTTTTTCTACTCGTAAGAATAGTTTTTACAAATGATTTTTACATAATGGTTTAAGACCGATTTGCACACACATTTTTTTTTCCCGTAAGAATGTTTTTTCGTAATGATTTGCGATTAAAATTCGTAATGGTTTTGTGAACGATTGGCACAAAGATTCGTTCCATTCTTAAGAATGGCTTCCCAAACAATTTGTAAATAAATTCGCAAACAAATTTGCTCTGCTTGTAAGAATGGTTTTGCAGAATAAGAAATTCATTCTGCACATAAGATGTTTATTTTTTGTGCGAATAATTTGCAGAGAAATTCGCTCTGCCAGTAAGAATGGTTTTACGAACATTTTGCACAAATTCGCTTTGCCCGTAAGAATGGTTTTCCAAGCAATTTGCAAAGAAATTTGCTTAGCTTTTAAGAATGATTTTCCAAAGTTTACACAAATTTGTTCGGCTTGTAAGAATGGTTTTGCGAAAAATTTGCTAAGAAATTTATTCTGCCCGTTATTCGGGTTTTATAAACATTTTGCACAAATCCACTCAGGTTGTAAAAATGGTTTTAAGAACATTTACACAAATTCACTCTTCTCCTAACAATGGTTTTACGTATTGATTAGTAAGACTTGATTAACAAACGGTTTAAAGAGAATTTCAACTAGAAATAACAGAAGAAAGTCAACATCTATGCATGCAACAACACGACATATTGTTGAATCATAATTTTTGTAAGCCTCAAATTGAGCCCGAAAATAAATAAATACGAAAATTCGGTTACACTTTATTTTAAGGTGTCAGTAGGCGCGTTTCCATTAAAGATTTGCGCAAAACTTTTGCGATTTTTTCTAAATATCGATAAAAAACTATTGCGAAATGACGGCATTTCCATTAACTGATGTTATGCGACTAAAACGTAATTTTTTCCTTTCGCGATAAGTCATTCCAAAAATCATGGCAACGGACGTTGGTAAGTTTATATATATCACAGCCACGTACCGCACTAGACATTATTATTATTAATGGAGCGTGTTATCCAAGCATTAATGGCAAGGAAAGACCCTTATACTGTGTCTGTGAGCGGCACATATGAAGGGTTTCTGTGTTTTTCTCACTCATTTCTGATCTGAGGTCTTGATTGTGGCATTTCTTTGAGGTTTAGAATCCAGTATTTCTGTCATTCTTTTGTCTTTTATGAATTCAATAGAACTCTGTCTTATATTCTGTCCAAACACACTGCGCCTTCTAAGTCAGGTGACCTGTAAATGCGCAAAAACTGTTTCCATTGCAGTTTTGCGAAATATTTCTTTTCGAATTGCCTGAAAAACCACCTCATGCAAGCATATAAACTTTTTTGCGATAAATGGGGAGTTTTTGCGAAATTGACGTGTTTCCATTGAGCGTATTTTCAATGCGCAATTTCAATTTGCGCAATTTGAAGGGTAATGGAAACGCGGCTATTGTTACAGTGTAATTATATATTTAAGTACTGAGTAATATTAAGCAACTACATGCACTTACTATAGGGTAATTATGCATAATTTACTGTTATTACTATGGTAAGTACATGTAACATGTATGTAACAAGGACACTAAAATAAAGTGTTACTGAGAAAATTCAATGCCCTTGTTTTCGGTTCACCAGAAATATATAGAAAACGTATTTTCAATGTTTCTGCAGCTGAACGATTGACATCCATGTACAGAACAATGTGATTTATTATTGTACCATCATTTTTATTGTTTCAATTTAAATAAAGTGTCCACCCCGTTTAGAATCGACTAGAATTCAGAGTCCTGATTCTTGTGGTTCTAAAACTGTCATGAGTAAAAAGATTAGGACATGAAAGCAAAGAGACAGACAATGTAAAAGAGAAGGCGATTGGGCAAAAACACTAAAGAGAGAGAGGAAGAGAGACAGGAACAGAGCGAGACAAGGGTGTTTGTGCAAACTACAAATATTGCTGGCACACCTCTGGACAGAGCAATAACAGCAGAGATGAGCGTTGTGCTTTTGAGACCTCAGAAAGATAGCTCTCTCTCTCTCTCTCTCTTTTCCTTCTCATTCAGAGCTGTGGCTCTAAAATCACTTAAAATCCCCTCTTTTTTCCTCACATCACCCCTTGGTATTGATATTCCCCCTCAATAGAGGTCACTGGGTTAAATAAACACCCACGCCAGCGTAATATCGAAGCAAACAGAACAAGGTGGACAAAACCACATGAAATGGGATGTCACTGGTGCCAAATTACCGGGCTGTGTCGTATAAAAGGATAAACGTTGAAAACGATCTCTTGTTTGATTGATTAATTTAATTTCGCTGCGAGTGGCTCATTAGACCAGCGAGATAGTAACTGCGTGACAAATTCCAAGCTGTCACTTTACAAAAGAAATGGGAACGACTTCACATGTTTATTTCTAACGTAAACTCATGTGCCGAACAGGGAACTTCATTTAATAACCAGATCCTTTTATAGTGTGAAGTAGTACAATAGTAAAATAAATGATTTTAATAACTTAAGTGATAATATTCAGGGGGGAAACTTATCAAAACTTTTAGTTTATGATATTATCGTACTTGCAATTTTGGAGGACATGAGCGATGACTGGAGGATGGGAAATATGTCAGCTAATGACAAGATCTCCTCCTGGTTTAGCTCAAACAAAACCGTGCTGCATATTACCAAATGGCTTAATAAATCAAAGCAAATGACAAACAGATTTGGAGGAAACCGTACCTCCTCTGGTCTGCCCAGCGCCGGGGTGCCAGTTAGAAGGATGGCACGCTTGGCGTTCTGAATGATTGGCACCAGTATTTTACTACGAGCTGCGTTGCGAGATTTCAGGTAGTGGGATTCATCCACCAGGATGACGCCGAAACGTTGCTTGTTCAGGGCCTCCAGCAGGGGGCGTGCGTCTGTCGTGAGCAGCCCGTATCCCAGTATTGTCACTTTGCTAGTGCTGATACTCCTGCCAATAAAAAAAAATTCAAATGTGCAATGGATTTATATTCACTTCCTCAATAACTGTATGTGGTCTTTTTGTGTAAGAGTCATCAATGCATGTAACGCTAAAAAAACGAAATGGCAGGTCTCCATCTCTAAAACAAGTTTCTGATGATGGTGAAGGATGCAGGAAAAATAATATTAACCAATAATATCATGGTTAAATTTTCACAATTCAATCTGATTAAATCAAGTCCCACCCGGCTCCGTTTTGAAAATGTCACATTACAAAAATTGCATTGTGAATGTATGTCTGTTGTCTTTAAAGACTTTTATACACAATATCACAAAATAAAGCTAGAGCAATTTACTAAACAATACCTAATTTTATTTACTGTAATACTGAATAACTTTATAAAAAAAATTAGGATTTGTGTATGATTAAAACGTTTTTACGGACAATAATTTTTTCGCAAAATTTGCTATACATTTTAGCCCCACAGCTTCCTTTATTGCAGACTGTTTTAAAAACACCAGACGTACTTGGAAATGCGTCAAGTTACAGACATTTTGAGGATTCCGTAGTGAAATTCGCTTTTATACACAATATATACAACCAAGACAAGGTAAGCTTAAATTTAAGCAAAAAATGTCACGTTTAGCGATCCGTCTTAGCGACGGATGCTATTTACACTTAGTTTAAATAGCAATAGATACTATACAGTAAGTGAAATTAGTGATATATTCTATTTACACTAGGTAAAAATAGCAGTATTTTCTTTGCAATAAATGTAAATAGTATTTAGATGTTATTTATACTTATAAATAGTGGCAGATACTATTTGCACCTCAGTGTTGTTGTACATTAAACAGTATGCAATAATAATAATATAGAGTGTAAATGATTATATTTATTAAAATTATTAAATGGATGCTGTCTTATTGGGACTATAAAGCATTCCCTACACCTACCCCTAACCTAAAAAACGTTATTAATAAACTCACATTAGACACTATATTCACTTTTTGAATATTTTCCTAATTTTTATTAAAAATAACTGCCTTTCCGATCTGATATTTTATAGGGAAAAGGAGTAGAGCAAGTTCGGCGAATTCGAAAACGGGTCGATTCGCCTCAAAACTTTCTTCCACGCGCCTTACCTATATTGCTACTGGTGACAATCCCATGTCTTGGGCAGAGTTAGTGTAAATAGCCTCTGCCAACTACTTTTTTGTCTAAAACAAAACCAATATTTGCTCACAACACACTAGCAAGTCGTAACTTACAAATCCGTCACAACAGAAACCGTGCACACGTAGACATATTTATAATAGTTTAAATTATTAGTGTTTTCATTGGAGCCACAAAGTCGTAAAAGCATTTTACAATCTTTAGCCTCACGGTTTTCAGTTACAGACTGTGTAAAGACGCCCAGCCGTACACTAAGAGGAAATGATGTTTGTGCACTATGAGCCATTAGAGTTAAAATATCATTCACCATGCTGACAGGCCTTCATCAAGCTCGGAGGGAGATGTTGCCATGGTAATGACTTTACAGGTCGGCTCAACCTCGGGCCAGAATTCTCAGGGTAAACAGAGCAATTTGTGAGCCTCTTTTTAGAAGCGTCAATAACAGGCAAAAAGACAACATGACCCTCTGACTGCATGGGCTGTACAATCAATCCCAGCATCCTCTGTGGAAGGGAAGAGCAGCTCTCATAAGCTCTCTCTGTATCCTAAGATAGAGCTAAAGTATTCTTCACGGAAGATTCCAAGCTGTAAAAGGCGAGATAAGTTGGGAATTGTTTAATATCTCTCCGGGGAGGTGATTTGATTTCACACGTCTGCAGTGTAATTTTGTAGTCACTGAACAGATTTTACTTCTGTTTTGTATTTCTACAGGCTGAAAATCTGCAAGAATGGCGTTCATAACTTTCTAAAGCTACTCATAAAAATGTGTCACACAAAGAGGAGGGGAGAAAAGAAATCAAGAGATTTCTTCCTAACTTTTCCGGAGGCTTCTTCAAAGTCAGACTCAGTCATAAATTTCATGAATCAATTTTGCCACTATGATTAAACTCACACACAGTCTGAAAGAATCAATCTTTCATTTTGAGCAAAAAATCTCTCGGCCACCAGTGCAGACGTTCTCTAGTACGGTCCACTGGATCCCAATGAATTACGAACCGATGTGTCAGGGACTGCAAAACAAACTTAAACGATCGATTGCCCGAGATGCCCATTGGGTGTTTGAATGTAGCAAACATTTACAAGGCATTACATTTTCTCCATTTTAACAACATTAAGATGTTTATGTGACGTTGAATATTTAGATTATATGTTAATCTGCTGTTTTTAAGAAGATTATCAGATGTTTGGACAAAAATAAAACACTTAAAATAGAATGCAATGTTTTCCGGATGGTTAGTTAAGTATATGAATTAATAAATACAAATAATAATTAAAAAAAAAATTATTATCTTTTACATTTAAAATCTTTGACAATCTTTAAATCACTAAATTATATATTAAGTTCTAAATATAAATCACTTAAGATGCTAACGCCAAGAATGAATTTCTCAATGGAGAAAATAAATGTGATTGTCAATTCACTTCCTTTCCAACTGAACATCTACTGAACTTAAAGTTGTCGTACATTGTATCGGTCTTGCTTTCCACCAAGTTGATGTCTCTGGGGTCGAGTTCAGGGAGCCACTTCTCCAGCTCTTCAATCCAAGGGTATTTGAGAGATGAAGGTACCACGATCAGCAGAGGCCATTCATGTTTGAAGATACACGCCACGGAAATGGCCTGGATCGTCTTTCCCAAACCCATCTGATGGCAAAAATGGTGAGTGGTCTCAGGAGTCTCTGGGAAAACGAATTGGATCAGAGTAGAGAAAAGCAAATTGCTCTTACCTCATCTGCAATCATACACCTGCAAAAGAGAAATGAAAACTAATAAGGCATATCGAACTCACACTTTCAGAGTTCAGTGACGTTGACCTACCCAGACTCCAGAACATCTTCAAGTCATTCTCTAAATAATTACCCTCTGTATCACGTTTTTAATTTCTTCCCTAAACCGATGTCCGGAGAGGCACGTATTGATCCAGGCAATATTGTGAAAGCTGGGCTTCCTAGCCAGTGCACATTGCTCAATATAATTTCCCGCACACCTGAACTCAACGACCAATTTCACACTGGCAGCCAGACAGCTTGGAAAAACTCAATCCCGAAGCAGAGCCGTGTGGAGCCCTATTGCGGCATACAGGGGTTTATTTAAAACGGCCATTCATTTTAGACCCCAATAAACAACTAATATAGGCCTTGAATCAATCAAGCTGCTCCTCTAAATTAAATTTAGCCAACATCCTGAGCTCAGCATGTTGTCGTTGAAGATATAAACCGCTTGATTCCTAATCAAAGCAGCAACAAAAAGATCCATATTGCACACTTTTGTAGCCTTACATTTTTCATTTAAAAACAGTCAACAAAAATGTGAAGAATGTGATCATTTTACACCCACTCGATAACCCTTAGAATTAAACAGGATGTTTTTGTTACTATACTACAAAATCAGCCAGCCGACTTTATTGTATTACCTCAACATTATACTTTCAAATATTTTGAACAATTTCAATAAATATGAAATGAAATGTTCAAATATAACATTATTTGAAAATGTTGAATAAATATTGAAGAGTTTAAGTATAAAAAGATTTATACAAAGTATAAAAACAATTAAAAATCTGAAAAAATAATATTTAAAATATTTGTACTTTTATTTAAAAAAAAAGTTTCATCTTATTCGCTTTTAAATTAAATAAGCACAATACAATACTAAAGATAACAGGAAATCTTGGAAGTCTCGTGGAAGTCAATGGTAACCAAAACATAACCAACATTCTTCATAATATCTTCTTTTATATTCAGCCAAAGAAAAAAAGTCATACAGGTTAGAAATGACATGAGCGTGAGTAAATGTAAATAAACAGAATTATTCAATTAAAATTTTTGGGTGATTTATCCCTTTAATGTTTTTTTTTATTAATATGGATATATGAAATTATACTCTGAATAACTGTCAGTAGGTGGTAATGTCTAAATGAGTAATTGATTCATTTATTCATTCAATTAGTTCAAACGTTTGAATCATTCAGGAATGAACTAAATGGCTCTCTTTATGAATCATTGGTTCACCCGATCGATTCGCTCAAAACGCGGATTCATTCAGAAATGAAACATCGTGTTGCTCGGAGACACACAACAGTTCTGCTCTGGCTTTAAAGGTAATATTTTGTTGGTAAAATTTAGACTTATTTATTGACCTGTTGTCAAACCAATATCACATTTGCACTCATGCTATTGGGGACAGAAACATCACTCGTGTGATATTGGGCTCATTACTTGTGTGATATTGCTTAACAATATCATATGATATGAATATGAGATAAAAATCTCCTACAGGGGTATTTTTTCCACAATCTTTAATTTTAGGGGCATTTAGGGCCATTAAATGGGCATTTAGGGCCATTAAATCAACAGCCCATATATATATTATTTATAAGGGCTGTTGACTATAGATTATAACATCTCTGCATAGTACACTTGTTCAAAAGAAAATAACATAAAAGTGTTTTATGAACATCTTGTATATACTTTTCATCTCTTGCCTAGTGTTTAGTGTATGATAAATCTGCAAAGATCTAAAACTTCCTCGAATGCCACCTGAAGATAGATGCAAATAAATATGGTAAAACAGCCCACAACATTTGTCTATATCCTGGTGATACCAGTAAGAAAGCAAAGCATCAAGACTTTTCTTATTTCCGTTCCTGAAATGTCACAGTGCTCCGCAAGTCGCCCGTATCCATTGTTCAAACAGCGGATCTACTCATTAGAGGGGAGATGTTTCCTCTTTTTCATCTCACTTTCTTTCTTTCTTTCTTTTTTTTTTTTTTAAGTAATGCCGAGAGACACTGATCTTCTGTGGATTCTTTCAGGGGAAAAAATTTAATTGCTCATGCGTCAGGCAGTGTTCAAGGATTTACTGGGAAGAAGTGAAGCAGATACATGCAGGGCTACAAAATGAAAGAGCTTTGCATCTTTTTTTTGTTTTTTGTTTTGTTTTATTTACTCTTTTTGGTTTATTAATGCGGATTCCAGCAACGCCTCGGTTGGCGATGACGTACAGGATGGTCATTATAAACGCGCTCCCTTGACAGCAGCGCATTTAGCTAATGCTGATGCGAAATTTGCATACAGTGTACAAATACAGCGCATTTTCCAAACAATACATTACACAGAAGTCTAATGCAGCAAAATGTATTGTAACAATTTTAGAAACAAATCCATCTTAATTGATTCATTGATACAAACAAAAAGTATCAAGTATTATGTTTTTTTTTGTTGGACATCATAGTACATCATGTTGAGAGAACTAGAATTGTTGTTCTATAATGAAAGCAACATGTAAATATTGTGACAATAACTTTTTGTATAATGAATTAATATAAATACTACTACTAATAATAATATGAATAATACATGTGTGTGTATATATATATATATATATAAAAATGTATTATATATATGTATATTTTAAATATACAGTATATTGTGTGTGTACATATATATATATATATATATATATGTACACACACACAATATACTGTATATTTAAAATATACATACACATATATATAATACATTTTTAAATACACTGAAAATAAACAAAAAGTACAATAGCATTAGTGTTTTTTGAAAATGATAGTCCAGAATCTCTATAGAATTTCTTTGTTTTTAAATAGTAAAACTCCTAAAAGTTTTGGTTTATTTCCAAGGTCAAACCCCACTAAAACAGCATTATATATAAAAATACCATAGTATTAATGTCACTGCATTTTGAAAGGGCACAGATACTATTACTAAAGGTAATAAGGCATAAAAGTAAGCTAATTTAACCTTATGATATTTTTTATCAGTATCGATAACAGAATAAAGTGACCTCTTGAAATGTCTAGGAGCGACAGAAGAGCAAATAAAGATAAAGAGGTGAGAGACAGAGAGATAGAGAGAGACAGCTATGATGGCCATTTCATCTTGTTTTCTCCTCCCTTACTGTGAAAGGATGATTAACAGCCTCTGTCCTGCCTGTGGGGTTTTATTTTTTCTTGCCTTCAAATTGTTGGAGCACTTGCTGGCGCTGTGTAATGCGCTCTCACACGCCTCGAGTGGCTCTCAGGTGTGTGTGTGTATGTGCCGTTTCACACATTAATCACTGTTCTTTAAATAACGGCGCTTGCAACCGATGCACCGCTGTGTCCTGAAGGATGGCCCCGTCTGATTTGCCTGTCAACAACACCGTGAACTTAATTCGAGCATGTTTTTAAATGTTACTGCTTCAGCTTGTGAAGTTTCCTAATTCACAATCGTGAAAATATATCAAACCTAACCAACATAGACTGAAAAGTCACAAATCCAACTAGTCAAATATTAAAATGTATATTCAGCACATCCTTAATACCTTCTCAAGGCATTTTAAAACTACAGTCCATACACACCTGCTGTTTTTTTGCCCGAGTCATTGCCCCTGACATGAAGGCCACCGACAGAACTAGTAAAGACAACTTAATTTGCACTAATTCGCTTTGTTATTCCACTTTCATTACAAGCCTAATATTGAATAATCTCTTAATCTTCCTCCATGCCTTCATTTGCACTTCTGATGCAATTATAAGCGGCCGTACAGTATCACTTCTTTGCAAGCCTTCATCTCAGATCAATATCTATTGATCGTCTCGGCCACGGCGCTCGATACAGAGACAGATATAGCTTGGCTCCTGTGTGGCACATGGTGGCTGATGGTGTAGCGCTTTGATTGGTGGTTCAGAGTTCAGGGCTCATTAAACCGCAGTAATTGTGTCAGCACGGCGTATGCTAATCCGCCCTCGCATAGCATTTCATCATCCAATATGATGAATTAACATGTAGTCGTAGTCCATACGCTGGTGCATTACAGCTTTATTAGCATCTTTGACGTGGTGTGAGGGTGTTGCGCGTTAGCACGCCATTGATAAAAGTGGGTTTCTAGCTCTTGTGACGCACAGAGAACAAAATTAGCATAATGCTAATCTGTGGAGAAAAATCTTAAAATAAAAAACTATAATACATGCTGTACCTGTATAACCGGTCTAGATGACTTCTACCACTGTAGAAATGCTTTGTTTTCACTTTTATGAACACCTTAACGTTACTACAGTAAAACCGTGGTAAGACTTAGCATTAGCCCCCACTGTAAACAAAAAACGACATTTAAAGTTAGTTCACCCGAGTTAGTTCACCCAAAAATTTTTATTCTCCCATAATTTACTCAAGCCATCCTAGGTGTATATGGCTTTCTTCTTTCAGCCAAACACAATCGGAGTTATATAAAAAAAAAATGGGAGAGAATGGTATCTTAGATTTTGAAGCCCAAAAAAGCACATCCATCCATAATAAAAGTAATCCATACGGCTCCAGGGGTAAATAAAGGCCTTCTAAAGCGAAGTGATGGGTTTTTGTAAGAAAAATATCTATAATTATAACTTTATAAATTACTAATCACTAGCTTCTGGTAACAAGAGAGTCAAGTTCCGGCCAATCTAGGATGTAGGAGTTGCGTAAGCTTAGTTGAGAGTAGACGCCTCTCGCGGTTCAAACAAACAGAGCTGGGCAACGAACTCAAGCTCCTTCGACATTTCTCTTTAAAAAATGTCGTTTTAGACTTCTAATTCGTGACCGGTGTTGCTCTATCCTCTTCGCTTCCTCGTTCGTCAATTCGTCAGGTCAGAGGTCACTTTTCCACCGGAACTAGACTCGCATACGCCCGTAACCAGAAAGCCAGTGAATATAGTTTATAAAATTATAAATATGGATATTTTTCTTACAAAAAGGCATCACTTCACTTTAGAAAGCCTTTATTAACCACTGGAGCCGTATGGATTATTTTTATGATTGATGGATACGCTTTTTGGGGCTTTTGGATACCATTCACTCCCATTATAAAGCTTGGAAGAGTCAGGATATTTTTTTTTTGGCTGAAAAGTCATATACACCTAGGATGGCTTAAAGGTTAGTAAATTATAGATTTTTTTGGTTAACCAACCCTTTAACTTTTTTTTATTTCTGAAGAAAAAAGATGCAGAAACCATGCCAACACGTTGCTATGCGGTTGCAAAGGTTTTTTGAATGGTTGCTAGGGTGTTATGGGTGGTTGCTAGGTGCTTGTTTTGATCAAAAGAGCTCACTCCTAAGTCTTTATATTATTCTGATCTTTTGTGTCTATTTTACCAGACGAAAATCTTAGTGTAATCTCTTAGAAAAGCAATGAGAAATGAGAAAAAAAGCCGTTTGAATGAGATCCCAAATTAATTCACTATATGATTTTACAGTACTAACAATAATCGACTAAGGTATTTTAGAGCAAACAGTGGTTACCACAGTGATTTTTCATAATCTACAGCCTTAGATCTAATACTTCAAGTAATGGCTGCCGTTCACCTTTTGTGCTTTCAAGATATGAAAGCAACCACGGATATCTATCTTCTCGACTGGTAACAAGCCGCTGATGAAATCTTGCTATAAACAGCACAGCGCAGCTTAAAACACTGCATCATCTGAGCAAGTATTGTGTCTCAGTGTGTGGTTTGGCTGTGCTGTAACAAAAAAAGAAGCAATTCTGTTTCAGGGGGATTATTGAATTGCAGAGAGAGAGGTGGGAGATAAAGAGAGAGAAAAAACGGAAATCAATGGTTTAGAAAACACAGAGTGGTTGTATTCTATTACATGAGGGGCACATCTACTCCAACCGCAAGGTAAAGATTCACACGATTAAACGAAACAGACTCTCCAAACACGTAAACAAACACAAACACCACTAAATACTTCCACTTCCTGCCTCAGTTCTCAACTGTACGCCACCAAGTACAACACATCTGTATCGCGACTGAAGACAACCAAAGGTTTTATTTAAATACTTTCCTAATCAAAGTGACATGTCTCATGTCTGACACTGAAAACAACCGATTTTACTTCAGAATTTCTGAATGAAATATGGATATTCCAATAATCATGTGTGAAGGAGGATAACAATATGATGTGACATTTAACTTCAACATTAGCAGGGGAAAAAAAGCGAGGTATGATCTGATATTAAACTAATAAGTAAAATGCTCAAAAAGAGGTCTAGTTCCGGCGGAAGAGTGACCTCTGACCCCACGCAACTAGACGACAGTTGCGAAAGCCAGTGATTATAGTTTATAAAGTTATAAATATGGATATTTTTCTTACAAAAACATTGCTTTGCTTCAGAAGGACTTTATTATACATCGAATTACTTTCTTAGAGTAACTTACCAAAACTGCTGGTTACTTTAGGTTTTCATAGTAATCTATTGCCATTGTTCAAATACTTTAAGACAAGGCAGTTAAAGGGATACTCCACTTTTTTTGGAAATAGGCTCATTTTACAACTCCCCCAGAGGTCACGTTGGTAGTTACCGAGCTGGGGACTATTTTCAGGCGCTGCGTCATATCATTACGCCTGCTGAACTCATGGTACGGCAGAAAAGTTTCTTGATTATTACGCAGGTCTTTTTTTGAGAGAGATGCTAATGGTCTTGTCCAATTCAATGATCTATGCTAAGCTATGCTAAAAGTGGTACCGCCAGACCCGGAGATCGGCTGAATGGATTCGAAAACGGTAAAACTCAACTGTTTAACTCTGGGGGAGTTGTAAAATAAGCCTATTTCCAAAAAAAGTGGAGTATCCCTTTAAAAGTGACACATTTCATTCGGATAAACAACCTGACACTAAAAACAACATGGAAAAACGATCTGTTTAGACACAATTTGTATGCAAACCAATTTGCAACCAACTTTACTTCTGAAATTCTGAATTAAACTAGGACATTCCAGTAATTGGCGGGAAAGAAGATAACGAGGTATGATCTGACATTAAACTTTGACATTAGTGAGAAACGAATAAATAAAATGCTCAAAAAGAATGTGCCAACGTTAAGTCAACGTTAAATAAACCCTCAGCAAATATCAATTAACTGTTTCAGCGTCGGCGCTGCTCTCAAATTATCCACGTTAATGAGATTTCCTTTTAAGTCAGTCAAGTCTAATATGAAAAGTAAACAGTAACTAACCACCTTCATTTCCCACGGCAAAAAACATTAAATGAAAAGTGGCTAGTCATTGGAGATGACACACAGCCGTGTGGACGCCTGTCCTGATTCATTAGACTGTAGGTGGAGAGTCTCTGTACGGATAAAGTAATTACAGTCGAGGATTTCTGGGGTTATTGGCTGGAGTGGAGATTACATATTTAATTAGAGAGCAATTATCTGGGGCCATAATACGCATACTAACTGATTAGCGGGATCAAAGCGCTACACAAGGGGAAATTAATCGCTAAATTAGATTCAAGAACAAAAAACAAAGGACGAACCACACGCCCGTTCGGATAAAGTGATAGCTTCATAGAGGTGACTGATGTTGGCTTCATGGCTTGATGTCGTATCTTCTAAGCTGCTTCAGTTATTAATAATGTCTAGATCCAACAGAGAACACAGGACACTGAACAGAGACATCCAAATGAATGAATTTTAAATCTTTTGAATCCTATTGAATCTTAACTTAAAGTGCCTCTGAGTGGAAAGTTACATTTAGAATGATATACACTACCGTTCAAAAGTTTGGGGTTAGCAAGATATTATTTTATGGAAAGAAATTCATATTTGATTTATTGTTTATTCATACCTTTTATTTATCAAAGAATCCTGAAAATCCCCAAAAAAGCAATATTGGTAAATATTTTCTATTGTTTGAAAAGTCTACAATACATAATGTTCAACACACTATTTTTACTGCATTGTAGTCACATAACTTCATTTTGAATTCATTTAATTTTGTATTTTTTCTATGTAAGAAAAAAAAAAAGGAAGGTCAAGTTGAGCGAGTTGCATCATGGGATATGGTACTCACATCGTTTTCAGATCATCAAACCATCTAATATTAAACAAAGAGAATTAAAGTGAAGAAAATGATATTTATTTATTGAAGAGAGTTATCTATCAGCAGCTGGCACTGTGCGAAACCGTACCTGTCTAGTTAAAGAGGAAATTAGTGTCGGCCCACTGAATACAGTCAGACTTGATTACAGTCAATAAAAGCTTGTTTATTCTGCAGCCAGATGCACCAGACCCCTTAAAGGAAGAAAACACTTAGAATAATACCCTTACAATTATTAACGGTTTTCTTAACTTAAGGATCAGCAACAAACACATTACGCCAAATCCGTCAGTGTGGAAATTGTGTTCGAGTGTTTTCTAGAGCTGTTTGTTCAATAATACATTCAATAAAAGATGCATTATTTATGAGCGCTAAAAGAAAACAAAACATCTGCCTGTTTGTGGATGTAAAAATACACAAAAACAAAAGGTTTTGGTTATCGACAAGTGCATCAAATGTTTTTTTTTTTTTAATGGCACAATATAATTCTTATCAGCTTTGCTCATAAATATAATAGTCATCAGTTAATAAATATATATATATTTTTAAAGGGATGTAAGAATAAAAGTAAATATTCTAAAAATTTATATTTATTCGTTGTTGTAACGTTCATTTTTTAATACGTCCCAATTCGTGTACTTATGCACTGTTCTATGACATTTTTAAGTATAGATAGTGCGAGTAGTGGGTTCACACTGAAAATTCCAAAAATAAAAAGTGCACTTTAAAAACCTCGGATGATGCACTAAATTAACAGAAAAAAACGAAGTGTGGAATGTTGGGACAATTCATACACTCGAATCGACTATTACATACTGTTACATGTAAATTACATAGCGGGTGGGAAGGGCTATCAGATTCCAATGAAAAAATAACCTTATAAAGTTTGCACACTACACAGATGAGTACATAGTGCATAAGTACATAGAGTATGTGCATGGAGTACTGTATAGTGTGTCCTTTGGGACAAAACTCTCAACTTTTAGTTTGTAACTCTTTGTTTCCTGTTTCCTTGGTTTCTAGAAAGATCTCATTTGTTGTCATGGCAACTCATTCAATGTTTGATTTGTTTCACCTGTTCCTTGCTTTAGCCTATTGTTTCTCTGTATATTTAGCCCTCAGTTTCAGTTGATCTTGGACCGTTCTCGTCTTTGTTTACATTGATGTGTTAGCTGATTGTTATACTCCAGCGTTCTTACATTTACATTTATTTATTTAGCAGATGCTTTTATCCAAAGCGACTTACAAATGAGAACAACAGAAGCAGTTAAACTAACAAAAGGACAACAATATGCAAGTGCTATGACCCTTCCCAGTTTAATCTAACGCAGTACTTTTTTTTTTATAAATAGATATAGAATAGAAGAGAAAGCGTTAGTATTAATGGATCAAATGCTGCTGAAAAAGATGTGTCTTCAGCCGTTTCTTGAAAATAAAATATGATTATTTATGGAAGTTTAAAGAACAGCTGCCTGTTTGTGGACGTAAAAAACTAAAAGTTTTGGTTATCGGTAAGTGCATAAAATGTACAAAAAAAATATAATGCTTATCAGCTTTGCTCATGCATATAATAATCATCAGTTAATAAATATTTTTATATTTTAAAAAAGTAAACAAATAAAACAAATCAACACCACGCACTATTAAAACAAATTAATTATCATTTTTTTATGAATTAGTTATTTTTATATTTTCTGTTATGAATGTAATTTTTGTTGAGTCTCCATTTTAATTAATACATCAAGTTAAACTAAATGAAAATGTTGCTTTGGAAACTAGCTGAAATAAAATAAGTTTAAGTTTCTTAAATATATATATATATATATATATATATATATATAACAGTTAATGTTTACTTTATTTTGAAATAGCAAAAAAAAATTGTTCTCTCCCTTAAATAAAGCTATTGAACAAATTTCTTTTTTAAATCTGTAACTACATCCATCCCATCAGCCACTGTGACTCCTTTGGGATTCTGACATATCCGTCCCGCTGAATGTCTGCCTAATTAAGTGACTGACCCTGTCTGCACCAAACAGAACTCTGTGTGTCCTGCCATCGATCCGGGACCCCTCGGCAGCGTCGACTAACTGACCCTGTCTGACCCAGAACATTGATTGACAGAACTGAAGTAAATTAGATTCTCACCTGCTTAAATCAGGCACATGTTAAGAGATAGAATGACAGAAAGACATAGAGTAACATATAAAGAGGGCTGTTCTGTTTCTAGATACCAGATGCAACAATACCAAGTTTATAAGAAACACAGGGGTACAAAAAGTATACGTACACTGATGAGGCAAAACATTATGACCATCTGCCTAATATGCTGTTGGTCCTCCGCGTGCTGCCAAAACAGCGCCGACCCGCCGAGGCATGGACTCTTCAAGAACCCAGAAGTTGTCCTGTGGTTTCTGGCACCAAGACGTTAGCAGAATATCCTTCAAGATGAAGTGGACCAAATTTGTTGGTCCAGCACATCCCAAAGATGCTCAATTGGATTGAGATCTTGGGAATTTGGAGGCCAGGGCAACATCTTGAACTCTTCATCAAGTTCCTCAAACCATTCTTGAACAATGGGTGCTTCTCAATACTCAAATTGATGCTTCCTTGTTTCCTCAAGCCTGTGACCCGGAAACCGATTGAACTCAGCCATCTTGAAGGACATCCCAATTCTCTAATTGCACCGCGAGGAGGCGAGGAATGAGGAGCGAGGAAGCTTCACACACAGGTGTATCCTTCCCTCGCATCCTAAGGGGGTGGAGCTGAGACACGGGGAAAGGAAACAAGGATGCACTTAATAAGACATGAGAAGCACCCAATGTGTGCAGTGTGGCAAGGTGCATTATCCTGTTGAAAGAGGCCGCTTCCATCAGGGAACACCATTGTCATGAAGGGGTGTACCAGGTCTGCAACAACTTTAGGTAAGTGGCACGTGTCAAATTTACGTCCACATGAATGGCCGGACCCAGGGTTACCCAGAGCATCACACTCCCTTCCAGAGTGCATTTTGGTGCCATCACTTCCCCAGGTAAACGGTGCACACGTACATGGCCGTCCATGTGAAAAAGAAAACGGGACTCAACGGACCAGGCAAATTCTTCCACATGTCCAGTCCTGATGCTCACATGCCCACTGTAGGCGCTTTCGACACATTCCCCCCATAACCATCATTAAAATTTTGTGTGGCTTGTTCCACAGTAGTCCTTCTGTTGGCTCAGACTAATGAGCCTTGGGCGCTCAACACCCTGTCGCCGGGTTTGTGGTTTGTCCCTCCTGGGACACTGTTGGTATTCTCCCCACTGCCGACCGAGATCAACCCACAAGTCTTGCCGTTTCAGAGATACTCCAACCCAGTTGCCTTGCCATAACAATTTTGCCCTTGTCAAAGTCGCTCAGATATTTATTCCTGCCCATTTCTCCTGTATTGTTTGTTTCCCATCTAATCTACCCAGACCTTAATACGTGGCCTTGTTAGGAGATGATCAATAATATCCGCTGAACCTGTGACTGATCATGATGTTTTGGCTCATCTGTAAATGTTCTGATATTAGTGGTTAAGATTTTGAGAACAAAACACCTAAAATATCCAATTACTAAGCAAAGTATTCATTTTGAAATAAAAATAAAAACATTTATCCTTCTGCTTCCTGACTTTCAAAAGTTATGATTTAATCTTGACCAATATAATAGTCTTTGCAGTGATGATATTGAAGCAATAGACCACCTTTTCATGTCTTATCATAAATAAATTTGACAAGTAGGTTTTTGAGTGGATTAAAAATGATTCATCATTTCAGTACTCAAGCATCATAAACTATATATTGATTATTCCAAAATTCTTTGTTTATAAAGCCAATGAATTTTCAATTTTAACTGGTGAACTGGAATTAAATATTAGTACATTAATATTTATGAAAAGTAATAATGTGGCTAAATTATTGAATATTGTAGAAATGACCTTTTTTTTTTACTTGTTTTTATTATTATTAATTATTTAGATTTATTTAATTATTTGATGCATGAAAATATTTACACTACAGGTCAAAATGTTGGAATAATTGCTTTTTTTTTTTAGTTTTTTTATATGCTCAACAAGGCTGCATTTCTTAATCATAAACACAGTAAAGACAGTAATATTGTGAAATATTTAGGGCTGTCAAAAGATTAATCGCGATTAATCGCATCCAAAATAAAAGTTTGTTTACATAATATATGTGTGTGTACTCTGTATAATTATTTTGTATATATAAATACACACACATGCATGTATATATTTAAGAAATATTTGCATACATATACTGTATATATTTATATATAATTTATATTATATATAAATATATTTTTTTTTTATATAAATTACACATTTTCTTAAATATATACAAGCATGTGTGTGTATTTCTATATACAAATTTAATTATACACAGTACACACACATATATTATTTAAACACAAACTTTTATTTTGGATGCGATTAATCGCGATTAATCTTTTGACAGCCCTAGAAATATTATTACAATTTAATATTATTTCTCGTAATTACTCCAAACTTTTGAACGCCAGTGCTCATGTACATGTTACATGAATGTATGTGTATGTATGCGTTTGAGATTTGTCTTAACATTTCATTTATTTGTATCGAAACATGTACATTTATGTTATATAAGTGCCACTCATTTCTAACGTGGAAGTTTATATCTTGTTTGGCTAATTTGTTGTATATTGATACACGTTGGAATAAAGAAAAGAACAGAATTGGACATCAAGATGAAAAAATTGGTTATGAGCAACAACAAAAAACAAAAGGCATAGATTCACATACATAACAGAAGGTTAACTGACCGTCCATCCATTGATAGGGCAAAACAGACACCCTCTCTCTGGAAGGGCATCAGCTTTTCCTGCAGTTTCTGTGGAAGGAGTTGAAGTGCATCCTTGCCATGTAGGGAAACCCCCTCTGGACCTCTTTTGACTTCACTTCTCATTGTTTTCATTCTCTGTATATTACAAATACATGCAGTCAGATTTATACAATTAAATGAGATCCATTGTGGTTTGTAAATTACTAAATTACACACATTAAGAAAACAAAACAAGGACATCATAATATAATACTGCAGCATTACTTTTTCACACTCACCATGAGACGATCATTTCGGAATTCCTACAGCCATGATTTGACATTTCGCGGCAATACAGTGAGTTGCGTCACAAAACACGCTGTGCGTCATATCCGCGCGACGAGTGTCAATTTGCTGGAAATTAAAGTAAATATATCTGTAGTCAAAATAATGTTATTTTTGTTTTGTTACTGAAAATATTTTGGCATATAAGACATTTTCCTGTCAACTAACGCTTAATTGAGTGTGTCTGGCAACTTCAAATGTGTTTGTTTATAAAGTTAAGGTGTCTCGATGTTCTACTATTTTTTTTTAAACAGTCAAAAGTGCATTTTTAATCAAATATAGTAAGTTTTAAGAGTAAATGTCACTCACTGAGTATCTTTCACCCTTCTGTGGATCTTAGAAATGCAAACAAAACCTAGAGCGGAAAACATTAGAAACAAAGCAGTACTTCCGGGACGTGAGTACTGATCACCGATTGGTTAATCTCGTATCACGTGGCATAAAGATTCAAAAGGAAAAGTTTACACTTTCAATAAATTCAATAAGAAAAATAACCTATTTACTACTATTAATGTTTAGTTTATGAATTATGACACAATGAAATATAATTCGCGTTTAGATTAAATTAAACAATTATATTGCATTATTAAAGTGTTTATAATAAAGATAATAGGAAAAATAACAGACAGATTTAAGATATAATATTAATAATAATATTAAAATGTTCAATGTATATATAATAAACTTGGTTAAGTAATTCCTTTACTTTCCATATTTGCATGCTATTTTTTGTTTAAGAAACTACTCTTTTTGATTTTAATTAATGTGAAGTTCAATTAAATGTAAGCTCATACGTTGCTTTAAAGCTTAATATTTGTACTTATTAATTAAATAAATACACTGTATGAGAATATTATATCTTAAATTGTTTTTCTATAATAATTAGACTAATTATTTGGGGGTTTTGTTTTGTTTATAATATTTTTTTATCAATCTTTGAATTCTTGCAAACCTTTACTACATCTCAATTTAAAGTGGCTATAAACATTGTATTTTTTTATTTATAATAATTTACAATTTATGATAAAAATATAGATTTATTTCTCAGTCAGTTGAATTATTGAGCCACTCTGCGCCCTCTTTCGGTACACTATGCTACTTCACCGTCATGAATTGTATTTTCCCTTCCAGGTGTTTGAATATTGTGTCTTCAATGCCGCTGACAGACCGACAGCTTTGACTTCAGCCTTTAGCAGCCATTAGACTCATTATTTCTCTTCATTCCTTCAAATATTTATTCGTCTATCTATCTTACAGGTAAGCCTCAAGCATATTACCACCCTTAACCCTTTAATATCACGATTTTCGGTGTTATTCCTGTGAGTTTGAATGATCTGGAAAAGCTGTATGTGTGTTTAAACTCATTTAGCTTTACCATGTGTGCTAACACACCACAGTGTTTTAGTCTCATTTTAATGATTTCAAAGCAAATATCCGCCTCAGATGACTGACAATGTGTCGTTTTCGTGTCAAAGAGTGTTTTTTAAACAGCCTGTGTGTTTTGCTCCTCGTATTATTTATTTGAAGTAAATGTGATAAATGATCTTGTATATCAAGGGCCAAGGAGAGATCAGGCACATGAAGAGTAAATAAACATGCAGGTTTATAATCACAGATATGTTCATGCTTTGATATGCTTTATTATTATTATTATTTTATAATAAAGTAGTGCTGATATGTTTTTGTAGCTTTAGGGTTTAGTTTATGAAGCTCTAGGCTTCATTCATAAGGGCCTTTGCAGGTGATTAAACCACCAGGAGGAGATGTGTCAAGACAATAAGTGTTTTTGTTATTAATTATTTTATTTATTTTAATTATGAAATGTTATTTTTTTAACGATTAACTCTTATCTAACCTCTTCATTTACACTGATTTTAGACTCCGATACAGGTTTTTTTTTTCTTTGTCTGTTCAGATTTCAAACATAGCAAATATTAATCTTTTTTTTCTGCATTTTTTCCCCCCCTGCACTTTTCTTGTATATTTTTCCCAAAATTGCTGTAGATATTTTTTTGTAGTGCACTCATCATGCTGGAAAAGGAAATTCGAGCATGTTGCATTGTGGGATACAGTATCCCGAACAGTGTGCTTAGTTGTGTGTTTCATGTTTTTAGGCAAATGTAGTAGATGATCCTGTATTCAGTGCAAACAAAAAAATTGCATACTATCCACAGTATGCATACTATATGATGCTATGGTACAGTGCTATTTGAAATGTTTTTATACCTAATTTCAGTATTGGCTCTTCAATTTGAACACTTAAAAAAAAAAAGACAAGCTAAACAGTATAGATTTAAATATAAATAAATACTAAATAAATAGATACTAATTATTGGTATCGGGTGAAATTTCTAGATTGTTGCGTGCCAAATTCACATCTACTATTTAAGTGGAGTCACTTAGTAAACAGCCTACTTTGTCATATCAGGCGTCAAATCTAGTGAGCTCCCTATCTAGACAGCTTTTATTTGGTGTCATAAGTAGTAAGCTTATTTCCTAGACTACATTTTTGCACATTAACCCTAGATAGCTGCTTACTTGCTTTTTTTATTTAATTTTTCAGTACTAAATTTTATTGAATAATTGTAAATATTATTTTAGGAAAATGTGTCTGGTTTTGGGCTGCTTTCTCTCATCCACATTTGATCTGTTTTTACTTAATTTTTATTCTTGAAATCATTGTTAGTTTGGTTAGTCACCAGATGCTTTTTGATCCTTGCGGATTCTGATTAGGGCTGCAAGATATTGAAAAAAACTGGCATTGTGCTATTTTGTTTTTCATATATATATATATATATATATATATATATATATATATATATATACATATACAATACAAGCATCAGATGAATACAATAGAGCAAAGGTTCAAATGAAAAAAACAGTGCTTTAGGTTTTTCAGGTAAGTCTAACAGTATTCAGGTACATAAATTGAATAATCAAATGTAAAATAACACTGTATAAGTCTCGATTGTATAAATTTAATTGAATTAATCATTGTTAAAGCTACAAAAGTGATTTTCTCTTTGTATTTTGTTGGTTGATTAACATTAATGACACGATATCAGCAGGTTTATTAGGCTGCTGTCACTTTAAGACCGAATGCACGGATCCAATATAATGATACGCATCCGTTTTCTTTCTCAATTGTGTACGTTTTAGTAAGCCAAACTGTGTTTACGAGGATACACACCGAGACTGGTATTTTAACTTTGCGTGTATGTGTCCGTTCATGCTCAACTAGAGGTGGAAGAGAACGGAATTCGGTGTTCACGTAATGTTACAAAATGAGTTCTCTTTCTTGCGCTCAATTTGGCTTAAAATCGCTTAAATGTTTAAACTGACAGAACCTAAAACCAATGCAAATAATATTTCACTCTATGATGGTTTAACTTAGACAATTATGTGCTTTTCGAACTGTGTTGCCTGGTCCGTACCAGAGATAAATGATCGTCTTGACATCGCATATCCTGTGATGTGACATATAGCAGATGCGCAGATCGCAATATCAATGCTAAAACAATTTATCGTGCAGCCCTAATTCAGATCAATTACAGTGACAACTCAAGGTCGCGTCAGTGATATCACAGATATTATAATCTGCAGCATTTTGCATTTTAAATCCAGATCTTTGACCATATTCCAGCAGCCGAACAATATAACCTGTATCTGGCACATGAACTTAATTTTTCTTGTAAAGCGCTGACATGATGCATAGTCTTGCGCTGGGGTTCTTTTTGACCTTGCGATTGTTCAGCTGTTATTTTATTTATATATATTTTTAAACACTCATGCGGTGTATTGTTAGGCGTCCTGGTTTCCTGTGCCGCCGGCCTGTTTCTGTCACGCCGAATATTAATGTTCGTGCGCGAGAGGCGCTGCGGTAAGGAATGATCCACGAGCTCCTGTTCGTACAAGCTCATCTGCATCACCACAGGAGAATTCTCACCTGCGCGCCCCTCGCCCCCCTTTCACCTGAGCATCACTTCATTCTGCAGCACCGCATTCATTATAGACAATGAGATGACTTTTATTTAATGACTTTTTATCTAGTAGCTGCTTGGTGGACTGCCATTTGGGTTAAGAAATTAAACTAGTGCTGTGAAATGCAGTTGAACTGGTTTCCAAAGGAAATCAATTTGTTAAATTTTTCTGTCATTGTGAACATTACCTGTTCACCATATGTGCCCTGTTCACCCATTAAGTTCTGTCACTAAGCCGGCCATTTGTGTTGAGGAGTATCCAGTGTATCCTTACTTTTTACATACAGTGATATGTAGTTGAATTGGTGTCCAAAAGACGCCATAATCCCTTTGATAAGTTTTTAGCTAAATATTAGAATGCTACCTTTTCACCCTGTGTGCCCTGTTCACCCAAAAAGTTGTGTGAATGTAGAGCCAGACTTTAATGAGAGTAGTCATATACAATTAAATTGTGTCCGAAAGAGTTAAGAAATACATAGATAATATAAGAAATAGAATAGTATCTGTTATACCTGTGCATCTTGTTCACTCAAAAAGTACTTTGAATCTTTCTGCCAATTTTTTGTGTGTGTGTGTGTGTGTGTGTGGAGTGAACAGTTATATGCTGTTATATACAGTTGAATTGTTCCAGGATAGGCCATACTCACCAGGTTTTTAGCAAATGCCAGTTATTGTTTTGAATGTTACCTTTTCACCCTGTGCGCCCTGTTCACCCAAAAAGTAGTGTGAATGTAGAGCCAGACGTTGTTAATGAGAGTACAGTGATATAAAGTTGAATTGGTGCCCAAAAGAGGCTATAACCACCTTGTTAATGAGAGCAGAGTGTTTTATATAGTTCAGTTGATGCCCGAAATAGGCTCAAATCAACTTGATACGTTTTTTGGCGAAATATTAGTTTTTACCCGTTCACCCTCTGCACCCTGTTCACCCAATAAGTAATGTGACTCTAGAGCAGGTCCACTTTGTTATGTTTTTCGGGTAAGATTTCTTATCGCCTTGAGAGGGTCTTGCATCCAGATTTCCACAAAACTCTCGCCGACTCATTTTTCTCTGAAGCATCCCGGTCTCAGAGCTGTCCAGAGGTGTCAACTAGACCAGAGAAATGACCGTTGTGACTGGTCACCTTTAAATGTCAACACGTTTTCTCATTCTGTTCTTACATGGCTGGAAAAGCCAGCGGACAGCAGACCTTCTCTCTTCCCTACGTATTAGCGAGAATAATGGCTAGTTTGGTGAATTATGGCGCTGTGGTATTTTGGGGCGCTACAGAGTTATTGACCTGTTCTATCTTTCGGTAATCAGTGTGGAGCTGGACATTTCTCCCTAATGAGATAATATCCGATACAAATTACTACTGTGCTACCTCTCGCTGTCTCCGCTGCTTCAGTAATCCATATCTTTTTCATTTATTCTTGTTGTTTTGCATAAGTAATGTTTTTTTTGGTCAAGATAGCCCAGAAGTACAACGCTAACTGCCCCTTTCCCCAACATGCTTATTAGAAGGTGTCTGCAAATCCCGACCCTTATCCTGAGGCTATTCCCACCGTTCTTGCAGACACCATCAGGGGGAAAGCAGAATAAACGCGGCTGTCACATTTCCTCCGCAGGCTAACGGCATCTTGGGCTACAATTAGCCAGCAGTGCCAGTCCTCCCCCCTCTGGTCTTTTGTTATGCAAATGAGAGGCATGTAATGCAGCGTTTAGCTGGAATTTTTGCAGATTTTCTCTTTCACTGAAAGGAGACGCTTGGTGAATGGGGAGTTTTACTTTAACTTGACTGGCTTTGTGCAACTGTCAGTTCGACTTTTATTCCTTTTTTTTTTACACACGAAAACGGCGGTACTTGTTGTCACAGTCAGTCACCATCATGTCAAGATTATGATTGTTTGTTAATTTGTAGTGTTGTCTGGATATATTGTTTTGTCTGGAAGCATGTTTGAATTGTCTTAGTAGACTGCATCAAGCCTAGTGAGCTACCTACCTTGATGACATTCTGGGTGACATGTTGGCCTTCCTTTCTAGACAGAGTTTTTAATCTTTAAACAAGAAAGCCGACTACCTTGGCGGATTTTTTGCCAGCATACTTTGTACTAGACAACTCCCTACCTAGACAGCAGTTTTAGACCTCAAACCTAGTGAGCTGCCTAGCTAGACAACATTTCTGGCATTAACCCCAGTGAGCTTCCCATCTAGACAGATACTTTGTGAACTGCCTAAGTAGACTTAAATCCTAGTTACAATTTGGCTGGTAAAACCTCCTGACCTCCCCATCTAGACAGCATTTTTGAATGTCAAACCTTGTAAATTCCCTACCTAGACAGTGTTTATGGGCATTTTACCTAGTTATCTCCTTATCTAGACAGCATTTTTGGTGATCAAACCTAGTGAACTCCCAATCCAGACAGCATTTCTGGCCATCAAAGCTAGTGAGCCCCCTACATAAATGGCATTTATGAGCATTTTACCTAGTTATCGCCCTATCTAGACAGCATTTTTAGGGATCAAACCTAGTGAACTCCCAATCCAGACAGCATTTCTGGCCATCAAAGCTAGTGAGCCCCCTACATAAATGGCATTTGTGAGCATTTTACCTAGTTATCGCCCTATCTAGACAGCATTTTTAGGGATCAAACCTAGTGAGCTCCCAATCTAGACAGCATTTTGAGTGTCAAACCTTGTAACTTGCCTACCTAGACAGTGTTTATGGGCATTTTACCCAGTTATCTCCTTGTCTAGATAGCATTTTTGGTTATCAAACCTAGTGAACTCCCAATCCAGACAGCATTTTTGGTCATCAAAGCTAGTGGCCCCCTACATAAATGGCATTTATGAGCATTTTACCTAGTTATCTCCCTATCTAGACAGCATTTTTAGGGATCAAACCTAGTGAGCTCCCAATCTAGACAGCATTTTTGAATGTCAAACCTTGTAAATTGCCTACCTAGATAGTGTTTATGGGCATTTTACCTAGATATCTCCCAATCTAGACAGCATTTTTGAGTGTCAAACCTTGTAAATTGCCTACCTAGATAGTGTTTATGAGCATTTTACCTAGATATCTCCCAATCTAGACAGCATTTTTGAGTGTCAAACCTTGTAAATTGCCTACCTAGACAGTGTTTATGGGTATTTTACCCAGTTATCTCCTTGTCTAGATAGCATTTTTGGTGATCAAACCTAGTGAGCTCCCAATCCAGACAGCATTTTTGGTCATCAAAGCTAGTGACCCCCTACATAAATGGCATTTATGAACATTTTACCTAGTTATCTCCCTATTTAGACAACATTTTTGGGGATCAAACCTAGTGAGCTCCCAATCTAGACAGCATTTTTGGCCATCAAAGCTACATAAACAACATTTATGGGCATTTTACCTAGTTAGCTCCCTATCTAGAGCATTTTTGGACATCAAACCTAGCGTGCTCCCTGTCTAGATAGCAATTTTGGTGTCATACCCAATAAGCTGCCTACAGAATGAAATCTGGGCGTCAAACCTAAGATAGCATGTTTGGGCATAGACAGCATTTTGTTAGTTTTGTCTGGAAATTGTTTAGTCTGAAAGCTTGTTTGTTTGACTCTAGTTAACCTTTCGTTCATATTCAAAGGCTTTTTTTTTACCTGCCCTTTGTTTTTGGGGCGACTTTTCAACAGTAACACGTAACTCGTTTTCCGTGACCCACTTTTCTCAATGACCTCACATCCCTGCGTCAGTCAGCAATGGAAAGGGCGCTTGCTTGTTAAACAGGGGCGTCTACCTAACCACCCTCTACCTCTACCTAACCATCAGGGTTTTTTTTCCCCCGCAAAAATGTGCATGGAAATATGGAGGTTTGAGGCACAAGGGGACATCACTTTAAGTAGGGCGTGTGTGCGACTGCGGCACTGAGTTCGATGGGTAGCTTACATGCACCCTTTGCACAGAATAAGGTGGATTTGCAGTGCTGGCGTGCTCCTACCCTGACAGACTGTCCCACAGTGGCACTTCGCCACAGTTGGTCATGTGTGTGTGTGTGTGTCTTCGCCGTCTGCCTCTCTCTCCGGTCCACAGGGGCCATCTGATTGGCTCTCGAGGGTGGAGCCCTGCTTAGCGCTGACATACTGCACCCAGCCCTCAGGGCGTTCTGATTGGCCAGGGGAGGGGTGACATCACAAAGGCCAGCTGTTGATTTGGCGGAGAGTGTGTGTGTGTGAGAGAGAGAGAGGAGAATCAGGAAGGATTGCGGCAGCGATGGCTTTGGGCAGGTACGCGAACGCTCCACGCTCAGACGGAGGAGAGCAGAGCTGCACTGAGCGCGCTCCGTTTGATGCCACTCGGTCTGCTATGGAAACTAATGATGTGAGCCGAGCAGCGGATCATGAACGACAGGCAGGTGTGTGTGTGAAGTCTTGAACGTGTTGATTTGCATGCTGGTGTTTTTTTTTTTGTTTTTTTTTTTTTTTCTTGCTCATTTTAATTGAGGTGAACGTAAAAATAAATGCGTAAAGTTACGTGAAATTCACCATGTTTATTTTTTACAATGAAACACTTTAAACGGAAAACATTGTAACATTTGAGCTTGGTCTTCAAATAAATATTTGCAAAAGTGATCAAATAATCTGAATTAGCTTTTAGTGCAAATTTCATATTAATTCTAAACCTTGGTTAAATTCATTGTGACTAAATTTGCATGTCAGCAAATTGCAGTCTCTGCTCGTGTGTGTGTGCGCGCGCACTTTGTAATGACATTCTTGTAATTGCTCTATTTTATAATTTAAAAAAGAGCCCGAGGCGGCTATCAGCAGAAAGCTGGGTGTTTGTGTCGGTGTAAATTACAGCCGAAGGCAGCCCGGCTAATATCGTTAATGTGGCGAATCGTGTAAATGAACTGATGAGGAGAGGAGAGGAGAGGAGAGGAGAAGAATAGCTCGACTGTGACAGCGGCCACACACTGAGAACACGGATTGTGACGGGAGGAGGAAAAAAGAGGGAAAACCATTAGCGACGCTTTTATCCAGAAATATGGTCCATTTGCATATTAGTCTAAAACAGGGGTGAAGTGAAATATGTGTAGCCTGGAGCCCGGCACGGTGGTGCGCTTCTTTTGTCAGGAGGGTAAGTGCTCGTTGCTTCCTGAAATATGATGATTAATAATTGATAATGGGAAATTACGGATGGGCTTTATTGTCTCGGACAACAAGGTTAAAGCGAGATGATGTCGCATGCATTTTTGTGAAAAGTTGTGGTTGTGTTTGTCTTTATTTATTTTACTTTGCATGTGTTAGTCTGTTTTTTTGTCTTTGTTTTTTTTGTGGTTTATGAGACAAAATGGAAAAATAAGTATTTGTTTGTGAGCTGATGTTTTAGTTTCGTCCGAATAAAGTCTGTGTGTCCGTCCCAGATTTAGTGACGTTATGACGGTCTCAAAACCCAGTAAACTACCTTGGAAGCATTTTTGGGCATCGTACTTAGTGAGCTTCCTACTTAGATGCCAACAAAGCTTATTAACTGTTTGCCTAGATGGCATTTGAGCATCACAATTAGTGCAGTTGCTTCTTAGACAGCATTTTTGGGCATAAAACCTTGTGAACTGCCTACTTCGACTGCATTTTTGGGCATCAAAAGCTTATTAACTGTTTGCCTAGACAGCATTTGTGGGCATCATACTTTTGAGCATAATTTTTTTGGTCTGCTAAATGCATAAATGTAAATGTAAACCCTTATTATACGCCTACCCAGACAGCATGTCTGGCCATCAAATCTAGTGAGCTGGTTTCCTAGATGCGTTATACCAATTGAGCCACCTACCAAGACGGCATTTTCAGGCATCAAAAGCTTATTAACTGTTTGCCTAGACAGCAATTGCGTGCATCATACTTAGTGCACTTCCTTCCTAGACAGCTTTTTTTGTCATTATTCCTTGTGAGCTGGCTTTCTAGATGCATTTAGCGCATTATACCTTTTGTGCTGCCTAAGTAGCAGTTTTGAGCATCATTTTCATCTGCTAATGCATAAATGTGAATGTAAAACCTTATTATACACCTACACAGATTGCATTTTTTGCCATCAAATCTAGTGAGCTGGATGCATTTTAGGTAGTTATACCTATTGAGTTGCCTACCTAGACTGCATTTGCAAGCATCAAAAGCTTTTATGCCTAGACACCAATTGTGGGCATCATACTTAGTGCGCTACCTTCCTAAACAGCAGTTTTGGGCATTGTATCAAGTGAGCTTTCTTCCTACACAGCATGTTCATCAAACCAAGTTGGCGAGCTGTCTACCTAGATGGCCTTACTTACCTAGACAACATTGTTGTGCACTACCTTTCTAGACAGCCATTTTGGGAATTGTACCCCTACTAAATGGCGATTCTGGGCATGAGATCTAGTTAGCCGCCTTTCTAGAAATCTTACCTTCGACAACAGTACCAAGAGAGCTGCCTAACACGACAACATTTTTGAGCATTTTATATTGAAAATTATGTAAGGTGCCTATCTAGACAGCAGTATTTTAGTATTTTACCTTTTGAGACCTTGACTGTTTTTTGAAGGGGCTTTGTGTACCTAGTGAGCTGCCTAGCTAGAAAGCATTTATGGGCAATCTTATATATCGTATCCAGTACACTACCTATCTAGACAACATTTATAGTCATCATACTTAGCGTACTTTTTTTGGGCAACATACGTTATTCTTGAGCATCAATCGACTGGAAACACACCAATTATACCCAAAAATGCTGTCTAGGTAGTCAGCTGTGTAGTTTTTGAGAGACAGCTGGTGTATTTGTGTGTTTCTGCTGTGGTTGATTTTTCTCTCTCTCTTTTTTTTTTTTTTTAATCCTCCAGTGTCAAACTCGGACATCTGTACTGTCAAGTTTGTGAAAATATGCAGCCGCCGAGATCCGCGGGGAGTCTTTTCTCTCTAGTGTTGCTCGGAAGAACTTATTGAATATGGAGCGAAAACAGTTGTGCGTGCAGGAGGGGAGGGTAGTTGCGGTGGAGGGCGTATTTTGAAATGCAGATTTGGATTTTTCACTTCACCTCGACATAAACGCTGTGTTCAGAGGAAAAGATACGGCAGCGCTGAGATTAGCCTGCAGCAAGAGAGATGCTTGTATATTTATGAACAGCGCTCGTGTAATTCCTGCCAACAGTAGGTGTTTCAATCCATGTGTGGGAGGAAAAGCGCCTCTCATAAGTCATAATTGTCCTTGAAAGCGTCAGTTGGTGCGCAATTGTGCCGCCCTTTGTCCCTGCGCCCCAGATTGGTCTGTTCTGAGCCCAGAGAAGATCAAGAGACACATTATCCACTCCTACTTCCTGTGGTGATGTGGGATCATGCCAGTGACCTGTGCGCAAACACTCAAGAAAAAGTCATAGCATGGTCTCGGATAATTCTGAGGGACCGTCTGGCTGTTGTCTTGAGTGTGGTCAAACCCACCTGTTCTTGTCATTGCCGCCACCTGCGCTACTGTCAAATCGCGCGTGATGCTAATCGCTTGAATTTTGATCAGTGTGTGTTTCGTGGTATGATGGTTTTGGTAACTTGAATCTGTAGCAGGACTCTACCTTGGTCAGATTGTACAGTGTATTTGGTCTCAGTTGGCGTACTTTGCGGGATGACTGAGGCAGGTCAGGCCCGTTTGACCTCGAGATATATGGTGGGTCACAACTTGGCACAGGTCTCTAGATTGGCGGTGGCAGGATAGGCGGGGGCGGAGGCTGGGTGTTTTTGGGTCATTAAAGCCCAGGCGAACACTGGCACTCATGTTCAGTTCATTCAGACTCAAGCTTGAATGAATGAATCCTACTGTTGGGAAGGCGTTACTTTAACGTCATAGGATTATTATGAAACAACTTATTAATATTCATTATTTTCTTGACTTGTCAGAACACCAAGTAATTTGAATGAACTAAACATTCATTAGTAGGATTGGTATTTGGTCATCTGTATTGAGTTGGCACCAGGGTTGGTGTCGAAATAAAGCTGAAATAAAGAAAAAATATTAGGGATCGTTCACCCAAAATACATTTTTGGGTGAACTATCCCTTTAAGTTTTATGAACGGAACCTATAGAAAGGTTACGTAACACTGTGACCTATTAAATATTCATATATTTCTTGACTTATCGACTGTGATGTTACCTTTTTACAGTTTTATCATGATTTTTTATGATAATCATTCATAATGTTTTTTTTCTTTCTTGTGTTAGTGTTGCTTGGATACTACCGATGCTAATCGTTCATCATAGTTGTGCTAAACGTTTTGGTCTTTTTGAGTTGGTACTACTAAAGATTTGTCATAGTAGGATTTGCAATTACTTCAGTCAAATAAAGTTGGTATTATCGATACTAATTGTTTGTCATAGTAGGATTCGTAATTTCACCACTTGTGTTGAGTTTGTAGTACTGATAATTTCGGCAGTCATATTGTTCGTAATAGTAGGATTTTTCATTTCGCAACTCTTGAGTTGATGGTGAGTTGGTTTGTTTTTAAATACTTATTCGCCTTGACAAGTACTGTACCAAATGTCACTTGCTTTTTCTTATTATAAGTCTTTCTTTTTGACTAGCAAGATAGAAATTTTCTCAGTTCGAAGATGAATAGGGCTTATCTCAAGTTAATTTATCTCAATCTGTTAATTAAAATGATTGCACTACATAGGAAGGTTAAAGACGAAACATCACAAGACCTATGCGTGAGCTATATTGACTTTGAGTTAAAAAAAACTACTATTTTTATATTCCATTCAACAGACTATACTTTTAAATTGAGTATGGAGCCGTATTTATCGGCTTAGTATTCCTTATAGCTGGTTGAAATGCTTAAAATGTGTGTAAGGTTCAGCATTAAACGTTACTTCCTCTCAGTGTTTTTTAATGTCCCTGCTTCTCTGCGGCACAGACTGTTCTCCATATTCATGTCACCACCCTGACACTTTTTTAAAAGCGCTGCAGTGCTTCTGCTCCCGAAAGACCTTTTAGACTTTCCATCAAACAACCCACACACAAGTTCAGTTCTCCCTCAACGATGCTACTGTATCCATGCGTCCCTGACCTCTTGACCTCGCTGTATTCGACCCCCCTGACCTCTGTCCTTGTGTGTGTGACAGGTGTCCGAGGGTGATGCGGAGCGTGAGCCGTGGCTTGGCGACCCGACCCAAGCGCTGGTGACGGGGGTCATGGGACTGCTGCTGCCCCCTGTCCGTCTCTCAGTCCGCCCCTCTGCCTCCGGAGGCCCCAGGGTCCTACGCTCCCTAAGGTTCCTGCCCAGTCCTGAAAACAGCACAGCCGGTAAACACCAACATTCGTACTGATGTCGTTTGTGCGAAAACGTTTACGTTTAAATAAAATACCAAAATGTTTTTAGTTCATGATAATTTGTTAAAATATTACATTTGACGCAAATGGTGGATAGAAGTACCTAGTTCTCTTTCACGTACCTAGATTTCAATAGTTATGTAACTCGCGGAACTCGTGGCTACAGACTACGTAAATGCATCTTTTTTTCGAACAAAAACGTCGATGAATTCCTTGGAATTTACTGCGTCATTTTAATTTGCGTCAAATTAGTTATGGCGGCTAACTAGCGAAACTTGACTATTCTCAATATTGATATCCAAAAACTGTAAAGGCATTAACGTTTGCGCAAATATTTACAATCTAAACAACTATAATTAAAACGTAGACTTCAAAGAATTAACATACAGTGCTTTTTTTCTTGCGTTTCTTTTTTGACTAGCCTGCTTGTTTTTTTAAACGCAAGCTTTTCTAACAAATTAGATATACGAATCGTTTAAAGTAAAAGGTTTGGAACGTGAATGTTAATTAGTTTACGTGATTGCTCAATTCCAGTTGTAACGTCAGCAGCTAATTAATAATCATGAGCTAATCTTTTGCCATATGTGGCGAAATTCGAATCCTACTTTGGGAAAGTTTTTATGAATGCCTGCTTGTTCCATAAAGCATGACATTAATAAAACTAATTTTTTATGAACTAATCCTTTTAGTTAAGTACCGAATTGAGTCCTACGGCAACTATACAGAAAAATTTGGTATGCCATTGAGCATGCTTTAAGTTTGCAACCTCAATTTTATTCACATCAAATTAACTATAGGTGCAAATTTATCAATGAAAAAATGCACTTATGATTTTTAATTATGTATATTGACATTAGCCTGCAGGCTTAACTGATTGGCTGAAAGGCATATGATTATAATTCGGCGCTAGTCAGCTGGCTAATTAACGTATACTACTATGGGAAATGAATATTAATTAGGATACATGACACATGCACATTCAAGGAAGGTTACGAAGCAGCTTCAGACATTATTAATATTCATGATGTGAGCCTTTGGCATTACAGAATTCGTAATTTCACCCAACCTGTGTTACACTTTTACAAATTTAACATCAGTTTGGTAGCAAAGAACCAGTAATTTTAACATCACAAGTTGAAATCAACATAATTACGCTGTCAACTAAATCACCAGTTTGTCTGTTTATCTCACAGGTGGTGATTTTCGGCCTTGCGTCTGAAGATAATGTCTGAATCTTCTCTGGACACCAGAAGTTGTGACGTTATGAAGGTTCTGGAGAGTGACGGGCCGCACATGGCCGAATCGCCCGCGATCCTCAACGACCCCCAACACACGCCCCAGAACAATGGCACACACGCCCAGGAGTGTGAGACAGACCAAAGTTCCTCACATCAAACTCAGGTAAACTTGTGCATTATGCATAAACGGTGCATTATGGGTAACATAATCCAAAGCCAACAGAAAATGAGATTGTAGCCTCTTGCTAATGACTTATTATGGGATGTTAACGACCACTGAGCGGTATGCTGTTGCTGTGGTTTCCATTGTCTCTGCTTAAAGACAGAGATAAGACAACAAGATGAGTAGAATCAGCCAATCGAATCCAAGCTGGCGTGTGATTGGCTAATGCCAGTAAAGAGAGGAAGGACAGTTAATCTGCACCTGAAATCCTGCTGGTTTATCTGCAAACCCTCAGGGTGTGTGAGTGCGCGCGCGTGCGTGTGTGTGTGTGTGTGTGTGTGTGTGTGTGTGTGTGTGTGTGTGTGTGTGTGTGTGTGTGTGTGTGTGTGTGTGTGTGTGTGTGTGACTTTGCCACCATCTGCTCTTGGTGCAATGAGAAAGGGCAGCGGCCAGGTGCATTGAAACACATGCTTATCTCAGCTCTATTCCTCTCTCATTGTTCATTTCTCTCTCCTTTCCCGCACAATTAGCTGCTTCACTGGTGCACACACTCCTTTATATTACCTGCAATAACATGCATAACTCAACTTTTTGACCTTCTGGATTTGCCATAAATTTCCAGGACTGGGCGATACATTGAATTATTATATATATATATATATATATATATATATATATATATATAATATTTATATATAATATTTATATAGATATAGATATGGATATATAGATATAGATATAGATAGATATGCATTTATTTGATTTAAAGGAAAACATTATATTAAATTATCTAGAAAACATTATAAATGTCTTTACTGTCACTGTTGATCTATTTAATGCATCCATGCCGAATATTAATAAAAAAAAAAAAAAACAGTGGTGACATTAGTAGTGTAAAAAAATTATGCTTTTAGCTAAATTTAACATGTTAAAGGCTTTTTCATGATTGCAATGACAGTTTGGTTGAAATGAGGGTTCACAAAAACTACATAATTGTATTTTCTAAAATCTGAAAACAAATTATATTTTATAATGTATATTTATATTATTATTTTAATTAATGCATTATAATTCATATATATATATATATATAAATAAATATACATTTTAAGCATGTCATACGTTAACAAAAATTGTGTATTTGAATTATTTAATAACATGATCCAAATTTCCTCCTTTTTTCCTTTTTAACAACAGCTCGGCCAATCAGCACAGAGTATTAAACGGTCCAAGGTACGGTATGATCACAGCATGAGTTGGTTCGCTTTTTTTTTTTTGCTTTTTTTTTTTTTTTGATTGATTGGTTGGTTGTTTTGTTTGCCTGCGCTCTGTGTGCCTTGCGAGAAAAAGAGAGAGAGAGAGTTCGGCAGTGCATTGTGGGAATAAAAGCCCCTGCTCGAGTCAGTAAAGAATAATAAATGTGCTTGGGGGGGATGCTGCGTTTAGCACTTTTGCAGCATGAACCAAAATGCCGGGGGTTTGTAAAACCCAAGCGCCTCCTCTGGAGATTTTCCCACCTAGTGTCGAATTCTGCTCTGCTCTTGATGTCGGTTTATCTCTGCATTTTGAACAGCCGCTGTTTTTATGATTTCGTTGAGTTTGTGCATTAAGACCGTGTTCTTTTTGGTTGTTTTGAAATTGCCTGCAAGAAATTGTCTCTTGTGTTTATTATTATTTCTAAAAAATATTACGTTCGAGATTTTCAGACTTTCAGGGGTTTCAGATGTGTTTATATAAGCGTTGGTTTTAATAAACATGCCTTTAATTAACACACACCCCTCCCAGAGCTCTGAAAAGTCTCCTGAGACGTTGCAAAATGGTGCTTGTATATTTTTAGTCATGCGTTGTTGGACGTTTTTTTGCGAATGAGTGCCAGACGTTTTGGTAACCATGGTTACTCTCCTCCAGTCCAACGGCAAGTTAAAGTTAGTTCGCAGCTTGGCGGTGTGTGAGGAACCATCTCCACCTCCGCTCCGAGAACTGCCACAAGAACAGGTAAACGTGTGTGTGTGTTCTGAATAGCATACTCCTTAGTTCATGTGACCTAATTTACTTAATAATTCACATACTATTTAAAATAAAAATAGCATGCCGTTCATAATACAAAGTATGAAGGCTCTTAGGGGACATTGTGATGGTAAAAAAAAGTGAGGAAAAATTATATTTCCATGATTTTGCAATCGCTCACAAACCTTTTGTGATGGAAATAATATGGGGTGGGAGGACAAACAATATTTCACTGCTTTTGCGAGCGAACGCAACGGTTTTTATGAGAAAATGCAAATGTTTTGCGAGGGAAGTCATTTTCTCGGGGGAACAAATGTTTTGCGAGAGAACTAAATTTTTCTTGGGGGAACACAATAGTATTGCAAAAGCGCTTTTTTCCTCGGGAACATAATGGTTTTGCAAGAGAATGCAAAGTCTCTCTGGGAATGCAATAGTCTTGTGAGAAAATGCTAACGTTTTGCGAGACAATGCAAAGTTTCTCAGGGAACGCAATAGTTTTGCGAGACGATGCAAAATTTCTTAGGGAACGCAATAGTTTTGCGAGAAGATGCGAAGATTCTCTGGGAACGCAATTGTTTTGTGAAAGAACGCAAATTTTCTTCAGGCGAATGCAATTGCTTTGCGAGAAAACGGAAAAGTTTTGCATAAGAAAATGCTATAGTTTTGCGAGAATGCAAAGTTGTTCGGGGAACAATAGATTTGCGAGAGAATGCTAATGTTTTTGCGAGAAAACGCAAGCGTTTTGCAAGAGAAGGCACATTTTCTCGAGGAACGCAATAGTTTTGCGAGAGAATGCTAATGTTTTTGCGAGAAAACGCAAGCGTTTTGCAAGAGAAGGCACATTTTCTCGAGGAACGCAATAGTTTTGCGAGAGAATGCTAATGTTTTTGCGAGAAAACGCAAGCGTTTTGCAAGAGAAGGCACATTTTCTAGAGGAACGCAATAGTTTTGCGAGAGAATGCTAATGTTTTTGCGAGAAAACGCAAGCGTTTTGCAAGAGAAGGCACATTTTCTCGAGGAACGCAATAGTTTCGCGAGAGAATGTTAATGTTTTTGCGAGAAAACGCAAACGTTTTGCAAGAGAAGGCACATTTTCTCGAGAGACGCAATAGTTTTGCGAGAGAATGCTAATGTTTTTGCAAGAAAAAGCAAACGTTTTGCAAGAGAAGGCACATTTTCTCGAGGAACGCAATAGTTTTGCGAGAGAATGCTAATGTTTTTGCGAGAAAACGCAAACGTTTTGCAAGAGAAGGCACATTTTCTCGAGGAATGCAATAGTTTTGCGAGAATGCAAAGTTTCTCAGGGAATGTTATACTTTGCGAGAGAATCCAAATTTTCTCAGGAAACACAATAGTTTTGCAAGACAGCTAAAAATTTCCCAAGAGAATGCACATTTTTTGCTAGAAAATGCACATTTTAAGGGGAGCGCTTTTGTTATGCGAGAAAACGGTAGTTTTGCAAGACAACACAAAGTTTCTCTGGGGATCACAATACATTTGCGATAGAAGCCAAAAGCATTGAAATACAATTTTTTCTTTACATCATTCCCCTTAGGGGCTTCATAGCAAAGCACGTAAACTATGATCAAACCGATGTCCTTGCTCCAGTGCTTCCCACATCAATAACGCTGTCAAAACATCAACGCTGCTCTTAGTTATAAAGACGTTTTGCGCGAGTCGATCGCATATGTGCACGTTTTATAGAGCTGTGCGTTTATTAAAGGTGTGCGCGTCCCCAGCACAGGATTGCATTCATCCATCATCTATACCAAATACAATTTTCCTGTCTCAGCTGCCTAGCTCAGTGGATTGCTATAATTGCCTGTTCTTATCCAAACCCCATTTTTGTTCTATTTATTAGGTTAGTGTGCTGCTCAGAGCCGCTATTAGGAAGCCTAGAGCTCGCTGTAGGCGGTCAACACCATCAGCTCTTTGTATACAAGGCTGCAACTTTCTTTGTGTGTTGGTTATTAAAGAAATAATAATTGCATTATATATATTCATCATATTTATATATTTTTTTTTTACTTTTCATTTAAGTTTTTCAAAAGTAAAGCATATATTGTTTTTTTTTTTATCATTACTGATGTAACATTTGAGATGTAAACCAAATACATTGCATGTTATATCATACTCATTGTTGGCTTGCATTTATTTTTATAAGCTTGTCAATACTTGACCATATATTTCAGAGAAAAGTTATGTATGGTGAATACATTTGACAACCTTGCTTTTAAATGACGTTTTTGTTAAGAAACCCAGACGATCGTTTCGTTTTTATCTTTTTTTTAAATCGGAAGTCATGCAGTGCAGGAGCAGGTGAGGAAGAAAAGAACTCAAGGTCTTTGTGGACAAACCGTCTGAAAGACGAATAAATGTCCTTAATCAAGTTTACGTCCTTGAACGAGTGAATGAGACTTCCTCCCCGAGGAAAGAGGGTCTCTATTCATAGACCTTTCTCATCTCTCTGAACCCCCCCCCCCCCCCCCACAACCTGCTCATTCACGATCTGTCCATTCGTCTTCTCTCTCGCCGTCCCTCGTGTAGCATGACATTTTTGTCCTCGTTCAGGTGAAGAAAAAAGCCAGAGAACGAAAAACAGTGCCTAGCGATTTATAACGAACATAAAAGGACCCAAAAATGAAACCTGTCATCATTTACTATGTACAAAATCCAAACAGTTTTAGAGCTTGACAGCCCTGGTTCCTATTTACTTTCATTATATGGAAAAGAGCAGCATGAACATTCAGCTAAACATCTCCTTTTGTACTCGGAAGAAAGAAAGCCGAAAGATTTGGGATCACGAAAGAGTGGTTAAATGATGAAAGAATTATAATTTTAGGGTGAACTATCTCTTTAAAGCCACTGCTGTTCATTTGGCTGGCTCTTTCTCTCGCTCTCTGTTTGAAATAAAGCCGAGTTTTAGCATCAGAGTGAAGGATCATGGTGGGATCGAGTCCAAAGCTCACAGAAGGGCAGAATGATCTCATAACCTCCACAATCCTTCGTCTTTCTCCTCAGGGGAGTTTGTAAATCCCATTCATAAAATATAAATTCATGTGCAGTAGAACAGGCCAAAATACCCTCTAAACCTAAAAGCTGCGCACCTGAATGGAATATATTTACTATAATGACCATGCACTTCTTGTACTATCACTATCGAAAGTTTTTAACTGTTATAGGGTCAATTTAATACAGTTTACCATAACATAATTGAATGAACAATAAGCATCATTTATGAGCAAAATTAAATTGTTTAAATCGTTCATGAAGTGGGATTGAATAGGCCTGGCCTAAAAAAGTATCACACTTTTATTTTATTTTTTATTTGTTTTATTATTTTGGTAAAGTTTAAGTTTTTGTGTTTGAACAAAAAATATTTATTTATTTAGTGCTTTGTGACATAAGTGTTATGTATTATTATTAATAATATTATTATTATTGTGGAATTATATTATAATGTGTGGAATTTGGATTAGTTTCTTCTCTTTTATTGTGACTTTTGTCCACATGTCAGTGGATATATCAGCCTGCCACTAATTTAAAACTAAAATTATTGATTTGATTGATTATTATATATATATACACACACACACACACACACACACACACACACACACACACACACACATTTTATTTTATTTAATATGCTGTTTTTTATTATCAATATTATTGTCCAGTATAGTATATATGACTATATAGTAGATATAAAAATATATTTCTTCACCTATATATTATTGGTACTCTATATACTATATTATTGTGGGAAATTTGATTTAGCTTTTTTATTTATTGTTATTTTTATTCTTTATTTATAGACAGAATTGTGATACCATCCATAAATTCATAAATTACTAATCTAAAAGTTTTTTTTTTTTAATTGTGCTTTTATAGTTAGTTTATAGTCTAGGGTTTATGTTGGAACATTTTTGTTCTCTATTGTGATTGTTATGTTAGAGGAGGCAAGTCTTTATTACTTGAGATGATTACAAGTCTTGTGCTAATTGTTTTGGCAAAGTATTTTAATCAAACTCCTCTGATTAGTTGCAGCTAAGGGAAAGAGATCATAATTAGTTTTAAATTACCCTCCTCACTTCATAATGACAAAAATGAGCTGTTGTTTTTCTTCTAATCATCAAAAAAAGGTGTTTGTTGTTTTTAGAAACTTGGGAAATGTGAATGTGTTCATATCAAATATATCTATAATTGAATGAAATTGAATGAATCACTTTTTGCTATTGTTAATGTCTTATTTCTAAATCTGTTTTATTATTTGTTTTAACAGGAAAAGATTGATATCGAGCTCAGCCAGTCTTTTGAAAAAGACGAAACTTCCATCAAAATTGAGGACAGTGAGAAAATCTCAGAAAAGCCAGAGAAAACAGACCGACTGTCCAAGAAGACACTCTCAAGAGGTGTGTGTGTGTGTGTGTGTGTGTGTGTGTGTGTGTGTGTGTGTGTGGCTTTGTTTTTTTGGCAGAGGAGGTGTTTTCTCACAGGCCAGATGGATGCAACAGAATGTGTGTGATGAATCTCTCTCCATCTCTCTCTCAGATCCCAGTCAGGAATACACAGACTCCACGGGAATAGACCTCCACGAGTTTCTGGTCAACACGCTGAAGAACAACCCCCGGTGTGTGAAAATCCCCCCACCGTCTCATTAACACACCCTCGTCTGAATGTTACTGCTACTGCTACTTCCTGTCGATTCATTGACCTCTTTTTTTTTTTCTAGAGTAGGTCACTTTAGTTCGATAGGCCATTTTACACAAAGTAACTTTGCAACTACATGTCAACTAGCAGTCATTAGAGTATTAGTAGACTGTCTGCTTAATATCTGCTAACACTTCATTCTGATGCTCCCCCAACAGACATGTTGACATGTAGATGCAAATTTACTTGTAGTTAGTTGACATGTAGTTGCAAGTTTTTTTTATAGTTAGTAGAATGTCTAAAGCGGACTATTGAAATAAAGTGTGACCTAGGTCGCTTTAAAGGGGACATTTGCAGTTTATTTTGTTTTGGGGTCATTTTCTATTTAATATTTGTATATAAATAATATATTTTTAGATATTATGTTTTAATAATCATTTTAAAAGGATAGTTCTCCCAAAAATGAAAATTCTGTCATCATTTACTCATGTCGTTCAAAACCCATAAAACTTTTGTTCATTTCTGTAAAACAAATGAATATATTTATTTGTCCCTCCATTGATATTCTCTACACCCAAAACAAAACAAAAGTTAATAAAGAAATCGTAAACTAAATCCATATGAATCGAGCAGGTTCAGTCCAAGTCTTCTGAAGAGAGACAGTCGCTTTATATGATGAACAGATTTAATTTCGGCTTTTATTCACATAAACATTATATGTGAAACACGAGAATGAACCTCATTGGTTCTTGCGGAAGCTCAAACGTGCTGCGTAACACAAGAATGAACCTCATTGGTTCTTGCTGAAGCTCAAACGTGCTGCGAAACACGAGAATGAACATCATTGGTTCTTGCTGAATTTCAAACGTGCTGCGAAACACGAGAATGAACCTCATTGGTTCTTGCGGAAGCTCAAACGTGCTGCGAAACACGAGAATGAACATCATTGGTTCTTGCTGAAGCTCAAACGCGCTGCGTAACATGAGAATGAACCTCACTGGTTCTTGCAGAAGCTCAAATGTGCTGCGAAACACAAGAATGAACCTCATTGGTTCTTGCTGAAGCTCAAACACGCTGCGTAACACAAGAATGAACCTCATTGGTTCTTGCTGAAGCTCAAACGTGCTGCGAAACACGAGAATGAACATCATTGGTTCTTGCTGAAGCTCAAACGTGCTGCGAAACACAAGAATGAACCTCATTGGTTCTTGCTGAAGCTCAAACACGCTGCGTAACACAAGAATGAACCTCATTGGTTCTTGCTGAAGCTCAAACGTGCTGCGAAACACAAGAATGAACCTCATTGGTTCTTGCTGAAGCTCAAACACGCTGCGTAACACGAGAATGAACCTCATTGGTTCTTGCTGAATTTCAAACGTGCTGCGAAACACGAGAATGAACCTCATTGGTTCTTGCTGAAGCTCAAACGTGCTGCGTAACACGAGAATGAACCTCATTGGTTCTTATGGAAGCTCAAACGTGCTGCGAAACACGAGAATGAACCTCATTGGTTCTTGCTGAAGCTCAAACGTGCTGCGTAACACAAGAATGAACCTCATTGGTTCTTGCTGAATTTCAAACGTGCTGCGAAACACGAGAATGAACCTCATTGGTTCTTGCTGAATTTCAAACGTGCTGCGTAACACGAGAATGAACCTCATTGGTTCTTATGGAAGCTCAAACGTGCTGCGAAACACGAGAATGAACCTCATTGGTTCTTGCTGAAGCTCAAACGTGCTGCGTAACACAAGAATGAACCTCATTGGTTCTTGCTGAATTTCAAACGTGCTGCGAAACACGAGAATGAACCTCATTGGTTCTTGCTGAATTTCAAACGTGCTGCGTAACACGAGAATGAACCTCATTGGTTCTTGCAGAAGCTCAAACGTGCTGCGTAACGCGAGAATGAACCTCATTGGTTCTTATGGAAGCTCAAACGTGCTGCGTAACACGAGAATGAACCTCATTGGTTGTAACACGAGAATGAACCTCATTGGTTCTTGCTGAATTTCAAACGTGCTGCGAAACACGAGAATGAACCTCATTGGTTCTTGCTGAATTTCAAACGTGCTGCGAAACACGAGAATGAACATCATTGGTTCTTGCTGAAGCTCAAACGTGCTGCGAAACACGAGAATGAACCTCATTGGTTCTTGCTGAGTTTCAAACGTGCTGCGAAACACGAGAATGAACCTCATTGGTTCTTGCAGAAGCTCAAACGTGCTGCGTAACGCGAGAATGAACCTCATTGGTTCTTATGGAAGCTCAAACGTGCTGCGTAACACGAGAATGAACCTCATTGGTTCTTGCTGAAGCTCAAACGTGCTGCGTAACATGAGAATGAACCTCATTGGTTCTTGCTGAAGCTCAAACGTGCTGCGTAACATGAGAATGAACCTCACTGGTTCTTGCTGAATTTCAAACGTGCTGCGAAACACGAGAATGAACCTCATTGGTTCTTATGGAAGCTCAAACGTGCTGCGTAACACAAGAATGAACCTCATTGGTTCTTATGGAAGCTCAAACGTGCTGCGTAACACGAGAATGAACCTCATTGGTTCTTGCTGAATTTCAAACGTGCTGCGAAACACGAGAATGAACCTCATTGGTTCTTGCTGAATTTCAAACGTGCTGCGAAACACGAGAATGAACATCATTGGTTCTTGCTGAAGCTCAAACGTGCTGCGAAACACGAGAATGAACCTCATTGGTTCTTATGGAAGCTCAAACGTGCTGCGTAACACGAGAATGAACCTCATTGGTTCTTGCTGAATTTCAAACGTGCTGCGAAACACGAGAATGAACATCATTGGTTCTTGCTGAAGCTCAAACGTGCTGCGAAACACGAGAATGAACCTCATTGGTTCTTGCTGAGTTTCAAACGTGCTGCGAAACACGAGAATGAACCTCATTGGTTCTTGCAGAAGCTCAAACGTGCTGCGTAACGCGAGAATGAACCTCATTGGTTCTTATGGAAGCTCAAACGTGCTGCGTAACACGAGAATGAACCTCATTGGTTCTTGCTGAAGCTCAAACGTGCTGCGTAACACGAGAATGAACCTCATTGGTTCTTGCAGAAGCTCAAACGTGCTGCGTAACACAAGAATGAACCTCATTGGTTCTTATGGAAGCTCAAACGTGCTGCGTAACACGAGAATGAACCTCATTGGTTCTTGCTGAAGCTCAAACGTGCTGCGTAACATGAGAATGAACCTCACTGGTTCTTGCTGAATTTCAAACGTGCTGCGAAACACGAGAATGAACCTCATTGGTTCTTGCTGAATTTCAAACGTGCTGCGAAACACGAGAATGAACATCATTGGTTCTTGCTGAAGCTCAAACGTGCTGCGAAACACGAGAATGAACCTCATTGGTTCTTGCTGAAGCTCAAACGTGCTGCGAAACACGAGAATGAACATCATTGGTTCTTGCTGAAGCTCAAACGTGCTGCGAAACACGAGAATGAACCTCATTGGTTCTTGCTGAAGCTCAAACGTGCTGCGTAACACGAGAATGAACCTCATTGGTTCTTGCTGAAGCTCAAACGTGCTGCGTAACACAAGAATGAACCTCATTGGTTCTTGCTGAATTTCAAACGTGCTGCGAAACACGAGAATGAACCTCATTGGTTCTTGCTGAATTTCAAACGTGCTGCGAAACACGAGAATGAACCTCATTGGTTCTTATGGAAGCTCAAACGTGCTGCGTAACACGAGAATGAACATCATTGGTTCTTGCTGAAGCTCAAACGTGCTGCGAAACATGAGAATGAACCTCATTGGTTCTCATGCTTTAGCTTACATGACCAAATTTGAATGCATCATGTACGTTTACTGATCAGTGTTTATGTGATAAAAAGCCTAAATTAAATCTGTTCATCATTTAAAGCTCTTGTGTCTGTTCAGAAGACTTGAATTAAACCACTCGATTCATATGGATTTATTTTTCAATGAATTTATGAATGTTTTGAAGTGTCAGAATTTTAGGTTAATAGACTTTCAATGACAGAAATCTCTCAGATTTCATTAAAAATATCTTTGTGTTCTGACGGAACGACATGAGGGCGAGTAATTGACAGAATTTTCAATTTTTGGGTGAACTATTACTTAAATATTTCTATTAAAAAGTATAAGAAAACTACTTTTTGCACAAGTATTGCATCTCTTCTTGGTCGTTAATGTGGATCGATGCGGAGCTTGTAGGCACACATTTGAATGCTCTGGCACTTGTGCGCTGGATTCTCATCATGCTGATGAGATGTAATAAATGCTAATGAACGCTGCTCTTACAGGGACAGAATGATGCTGCTGAAACTCGAGCAAGATATTCTGGACTTCATTAGTAACATCGAGTAAGTCGAGCCAAAAAATAAAGAACTTTTTAAACTGACGTGATTTTCTTTTTCACACACACACACATATATACATATAAAGCAAATTACTTAAAAATGTAAATGTTAAAAAAAAAAATGTATGCATATCATATTTATGCTAGGTTGAAATATCAGCCAGGCTGATTATCAAAAATTACTATTTTAATGTATTTAATGTATGTACAAAAATGTATTTTAATATTTGGCCATTTTGAGGACATTTTCTGTTTTTTTTTTTTCCTTAATTTTGAGAATTGTATGTAAAATGTTAACAATAAAACTGTATTTATGTATCAGCATTTAATTGATTGAGGGGCCGTTTACACAGCACCGTTTTCAACTAAAACTGGATTAATGCACATAAATATAAATATAAAATGTTAGGTTTTATAATAAGTATATTTATATTTATAATATTATCATCCTTAAATTAATTTATTGATTGATTCCCCCCCCCCCCCACAGAAGTCAGAAGAGGAAGTTCCCCCCGATGACATCATACCACAGGATGCTCCTTCACAGGGTGGCGGCGTACTTTGGGCTGGACCATAATGTCGATCAGACTGGGAAATCAGTAATTATCAACAAAACCAACAATACTAGGATGTACGTGTGGATTTAATGGTTACTAGCCTCAGTTGTTATAACTATGAAAGTTTTAATGTAACTCTTTTTTTTTTCTCACAGACCAGATCAGAAGTTTTCTGAACACATTAAAGATGATAAAACGGATGATTTCCAAAAGCGGTACATCTTAAAGAGAGATAACTCCAGCTTGGACCAGGAGGATGGCAGGGTAAGAAATATATTCTAACTTAAATATATTACTTACAAATAAATAAACTTCTGATTGAAATAATCCAACAACCAACAAATGTACACAATAACTTGCGCGATATGGTATTGAAGATAAAGTGTAGGTGTGTGTGTTTAGTTGCGGATGCGACTTAAGGATGACAGACGGAGTAAATCAATAGAGGAGCGAGAGGAGGAATACCAGCGCGCCAGAGACAGGATCTTCGCCCAAGACGTGCGTCTCCTCACCAAAATACAACACATCTTATTATAAACCTATTATTAAGTTTTGTTTTTTATAAGTAGTGTTATTTATTACTTAGTATAAACCACAACTTTGTGTGAGAAATGTCTATCATTTATCATTATAATAGTTAATTTGAGCATAAATTATGTTTTTGTACTTTAGCTGTAATATAATTGTTAGAAATGTAGTTTGCTCTAATTTTTTATTAATTTAGATAAAGCTAAAAAAAATTACTATATATATATATATATATATATATATATATATATATATATATATATATATATATATATATATATATATAGCACTTTACAATAAGGTTCTATTTGTTAATATTAGTTAACTGCGTTAGTTAACATAAACTAACAATGACAAATACTTCTAAAGCATTTATTAATCTTAGTTAATAATTTCAACATTTACTGATAAAGTAGTGTGTGTTAATATTATTGAATGGATCTGAGCTAACATGAACTAGCAATTAACAGTTGTACTTTCATTAACTAGCATTACAAAGATTAAAAAATAATGTAACAAAAGTATTGCTCATTGTTAGTTATTATATATTGTTTTGTTTTTTTAATCTGCGTCTTTTTATCTGCAGGGACAAGAACATTTCCCTTTTGATAAAAGGTAAAAATATTAATAACACAGTTACTAGTGAGTTATATGTGGGAGCTTCTTTATTGCTTTCTTGTTTGTCTGTTGTCTTATATACAGTATGTGATAATTGCAATGCTTAAATTCCCTCTAGAATTCAAGAGGACATGACTTTCATTAACACTCAGCAAAGACGACAGATATTCAGGTAGTTTTTTGTGTGCTTTGTTTATTAGCTTAATTAAATACCAGTTATGAGATTTGTGCTTTTGAGTAAACGGCAGCCATGTTTGTTCATCGCCGGGCTTTAATCCATGAGTGGTTGTTTTTGTAGATTGAGAGACGGGCGCTCGGGAAACAGTCGTCAGAGCAGCTCTGAGAACGAGCTGAAGTATTCGGATTCTCGGCCTTGGAGCAGCACGGATTCAGACAGCTCCCACAGAAACCTGAAGCCCGCCATGACTAAAGCCAACAGCTTCAGCGGCATCAGCCTGCTGATTCGAGGAGACAGCACGGCCAGCAGCAAGAGCATGGGGAAACTGTCTAAAACCAGTAAATAACACACCTTCATTCACTTAACTGTCAAACTGGGACTTGGTGATAGACTTTTGTAGGGATGCACAATATAGAAGATTTTGAAATCAAAACGATGCCTATTTACCTTTAGTCGTTTGCGAACGATTCATTAAGTTATTCTAAAGAAAAAATGTTTGTTTTCATTTATCTTTCATCAAAATATACTTGTTCCTGCCTCTGAAACGACTTTTCATTTCCTCTGACATCATCAGGCCTTATTTTTAAGCCCCTCCCCTTCATCTTTTCAACAAAATATAATAATTGTTCTTGCCTCTGAAACGAATTGCCGTTACTGCTAACATCATCAAGGCCTTATTTTAAGCCACTCCCCTTTAATTTTTCATCATAATGAAATAATTGTTCTTGCCTCTGAAACGACTTGCCGTTACCGCTGACATCATCAAGGCCTTATTTTAAGCCACTCCCCTTAAATTTTTCATATATAATTGTATAAATATTCAGTTTATATATGAAAATTGTATACATCATAAATAATTGTTCCTGCCTCTGAAACGACTTTCCATTTCTGCATCATCAAGGTCTTGTTTTAAAACCTTCAACTTCCTGTTATATTAAAATGCTTTTCACCATCCAGTGTAATTCTTGATAAATAAAATCAAGTCCCTAATATAATATTTATTATTTTCATATTATTATAATATTTATTATTATTATGTTTCACTCTGAACATGATACAAAAGCCAGTTCATCTTAATTTTAAAATAAAGTGTTCAAGCTATAGTACAAGTTAAAAGTAAAATTTGTAAAGTTAAGATACATTTATAGCTGATAACAAGTAGTTTTGAAACCTGGCACAGAAAAAGAGAAAATTAAGTTTTTGTTATAATTAGTTTAGTGTGAGTTAAAAATAAATAATTATGTCTGCTATGAACTGCTTTCAGCCTAATCAGACCGATACAGATGGTTTAAAGTTACAATTTTAAATAACAAATGATACTAAAATTAGTATATGCAGATTGACTATGGTCCCTGATATATCGTGCATCCCTAGATGTCTGTGGGTTTTAAATGAAGCCAATATAATTTTTTACAGACTACAGTTTATGTCGGAATTACAGTAATTAGGAGACATGAGATTCTGCTCCACTCGATTTCTTTCCCCGGACTCAGAAATGCTTTGTTTCTATGGCAATGCTCATATATATATATATATATATATATATATGTTTTTGACAGCGGTCAAATAGGACCAGTCAGTAAAGAGATTCCGAATTCCAAACATTTACAGTACAGGAAATTTACAGTAATTCCAACATGAACCCTAAAATCCAACTTTTTAGAGGTTGACATTTTTTATTGTAGTTTGAGATCATTTCTAGTTTGTCTTGTTCAAATACTACATGAACTGACCATGTGTATCTTCACTTTCACTATCCCAGTCCTGCGTTTTGTTCTTTTGAAGACCATTTTTTGTTTCATCATTTCGTGTTCGTGCTTTAAGCTGCCATGTATTGAGTGTGTGAGTGTGTGTGTGTGGTGAATCTCTCTGCCCTCTTTTTTCACCTATTTCATGCCCATCGAGGAACAGCTAAGAGAACACATTCATATTCAGAGCCGTCTGCTCTCTGGATTCATTGGTTATTTATGCTCTGGCATTTAGAAGCTCAAGGAGTCGAAGCCAATATATATTTATCACTTTTAATATTTAATGGGACTGCTCTTCCGTTCAGCAACCGCTGGATCTCTCCTCATGGCCAGTTACGTTTGAACAGCCCTCTGAATGATCACACATTCTGCTGCTGTTATACATCAGTGGGTTTCATCCAGATATAAATCAGATAAGAAATTTAGTATTTTTTTATTTTATTATTCACTATCAAATCTGAATTTAGTATATTTATTTGTTAATGGTTTATTTTGTTTTTTAATTACTAACAAAAATCACTTATGTGGTTTGCAGACATCAATATTTTAACTTTTATTTGATTTTTGATTTTAATCATATTATTTTAAATCAGATTCAGTCTGAACAATCAGATTTCAAGTAGTTTTCATCGGTATGAGATTATTCTGGATAAATATGTTTAAAAAAAGTAGCCGCCATAATAATAATAATGAATCACAATTTATTAAAGCTGCAGTCCGTAACTTTTTTGGGTTAAAAATTATCCAAAATAATTTTTTGACAAAGTTCATAACCAGCCAGAGTTCAAAACTCTCTGCTTGCCTTAGCTCGATTCAAAACGGTAAGCTTGTAATAATGTTTTTAATTCCAGTGGTACTGGTGGATTTCCGCGGAAAATTCAAGCATGTCTTTGCGTCATTACGTCACATCTGTAAACATAAAGAAGAGTCTCGGCTAGTAGGCTATGAGTGTGAGGATGTTGGAGGTGGAGATTTATAGCCTTTTCTCACAGCACTTGATATAATTAAACTAGTGCTGTCAAACGATTAAAATATTTAATCGTGATTAATCGCATTAATGTCATAGTTAACTCGCGATTAATCGCAATTAATCGCACATTTTTATCTATTCTAAATGTCTCTTGATTTCTTTTTGTCCCCTTATTTTTTTCTCATTTTAATGCTCTTATCAACATGGAAAAGTGGATCGGCTTGCTTTATGCAAATGTTTTTTATTGAAAACAACATTGGCATATACTGTAGTGTTCAATTTCACACTAACATTCTCACTTGGAGCAAATAATCTCTCACACAATGTAACACTGTCCATCAATAAAAGGGTGAAAGAAATACTGACGAGGCCCTGATATTGACGAGGGGGCGGAGAATTCGCATCAGCTGTGTGTGTGCTTGGCCATCAAGTGGTATTTCAGACTGGACGTGCTGCGATGATAGCTCAGTTTCACAACGACAAAACACACAGATCACTTTGGTCTTGTCAATTGAACCATTTGGCCACTTTTTTTAAAAGTAAACTTTCCATTCAGAATCTTATTGGCATCCATTTCGGCGTCTCGCGCTCGTCATTCATCCACTCAAAACGTAACGTTAAAGGGGGGTCGCACACTGGACGAGAAGCGAAACGCAGCGCCTCGTATTTAAAATTCGAACACATTATTCTCTATGAGTGTACACACACCGGCGGCACCATTCAGCGCGTTTATTGCTGCCCATAAACTGAGAAAGTGCGCATCCGATGTGCGATACAAGTTGTCCTAGACGCGGCTTCTCGTCCACTCTTTGGTCGGCTCGCAAGCCCAAACAAGTGTGTGCGGTGTGCCTGTTGTTTTGTTTCTGGTCTAGCTAGATCCAGTGGTGTTGTAGTTTTACTAACGTTACTAGTTGTTGCAAAAGCATGTGTAAAAAAACTACAAAGTTTGCTAGGCGTTAATCGCGCGATAACAAAATTAACGCCGTTAAAATGGGTTTGCGTTAACGCCGTTAATAACGCGTTTAACTGACAGCCCTAAACTTATCAATTTGATGGCGGGTCGAGAAAGATTCAAACGACAATCACCAGTGACAACTGGAGATTCACCCGTTGTAAAATGCAAAAGACTTCGGATTTCGTAGTGCTAGAAAGAAAGAGACTGCAACCGGCCCATGCGAAAACAAGGATAAATATCGGAAGGGCATTAAATGTAGTCACGCAATGCTGATGTTGTTAACATTGACAATTTGAGAACAAAGTATAAACGGTTTGACGTGATATCAATCGTTAGATTTTATCCGCGCGGTGAAAATTCTTATGTTGGTAAGAAAAAGTAGAATCCGTGGTTCCGGACGACAGTTTCCACACCGGCGCGGCGACTGACAGCCGCACATCCTCCTCAAAACATTGGATTCATCCGCGCTGTGCCGCGCCGAGGCACAACCCACGTAAAGTTGATAATTCCGCGAATAACTGCAATTGCAGATTTCGAACAGAGATGGCGACAAAGAGGATAAACTATGGACTGCAGCTTTAACAAAAAATATTATTTCATTAAAGAATAATAATAAATATTTGATCAAATTAATTAATAATAAAACAAATTAACTAAAGAATTCTGAATATCTGGAGGAAACATCACCAGATGAATTCTTTTTGGCATGATTTTTATTTGGACCACCATTCATGGTTCCGCTTCCTCTTTATGACATAATTTCCTGTCATATCTGTTTTTAGCCCCGCCCATCATCCCCTCTTCATTCATTTCCTCATCTCCCACCTGACAGTAAAAACTCTTTCGCTCTTCACCCTCCTTCAGGTTCAGACTCCTCTAGTAGCGTAGGTTCCTCTTCCGGGTCGCTCTCTCGGCCTACTCAGCTGCCGTTACCCGCCCCCGTTGTTCCCCATCCCGGTCGGGGCTTCACCCCGGCGGCTCCTCTTCCGGCCGTGCCCATCGGGGGCAGCGCAACCGTCCCGGTCTCTCAGAGCGCAACTACTAACTCTAACATTAATACTAACGCTAGCTTCTACATCGTTCCTCTGGACACCACCGCCATCCCACCGGGCAGCGTTCTGCTCAATCCACAGACAGGTGGGTACTTCCTGAGTCCTGACCAACGGTGGAGGTTACACTGCGTAGTCGACATACTAACTTTCCTTACTAATTCAGTGTTGCACGAATGAAGTCAAAATTCAAATGTAGCTGTTTTGCGCTAGTCTTTTTCTTACTGTGTTTTGGTTTTTGTCCCGCAAAGGTCAGCCTTTTGTTAACCCCGATGGCAGCCCGGTGATCTACAACCCTACCATGACATCACAGCAGGGGCGGGGCCAGCAGCCCATGTCTCTCCCGCCCCCTCCTCCTCCGCCTCTTCCTCCTCCCCCTCAACCTCAGCCAGCCAATCACCTTCTAGCACAGGTCAGGAAAACAGATTTTACTATATAGTTATATACATTTTTTACTTTGTCTTATATTTTTGGTCTTATATTTTATATAATAATTTAGTTTAATTTGTCCCGTTTTGTTAAATAATATTTTTGTATTTAAATTACTTATTTAATTTAGTTGCACTTTTCTTATTTTTAGTAATTATTTTCTTAAAATTTTTTGGGGTAAGTTAAAATGTCCTTTTTAATAATATTTTTATTTACTTGTTATATTATATAATTTATCTTTGAAATTTTTATTTACGTTTATTTAAATTATTGTGGTTTTTCATAATATTTAAACTGTATATACAATTAAAAAAATGTGTAATATATTCATCATCATATTGGTTATTGGCCGTAGTGTAAAATAATTATCAGCTGTCACTATCTCTCATAATTGTAATATATCAGGCAAAATTATTCTTGTATACTTAATTTCTTTATTATTCTCATTTCTTCTTTCATTTAATTTTATGCATGCAAAACTATACATGTTATCATATTGGTTATGGTTCATAGCTCAAAAACAGGGTTTCCGCGGGGTCTTAAAAAGTCTTAAAAAGTCTAAAATTCTGAACTTTAAATTTAAGGCCTGAAAAAGTCTTAAAAACGGCAAGTTTTTCATCCTAGGTCTTAAATTTAATTTAGTCAGGTCTTAAAAAGTGTTTACCCTCGTTCATTTCCAGAAACGCTGGCCGCAGAAAGTTATTATAAAGTAGCAAAAAAGTATCGAGTTGTAGCCTACAAAGCGGAGCTCTAGAGCAGGGGTCTCCAACACGTCGCTCGCGTGCTCCAGTAGCTTGTGGCTTGATATGAGCTAGCTCGCCAGAGGCCGTTCACATATCGCGTCTATTGTGCGCTCAAGTTTGTTCAAATGTAAGCGCGCGGCAAGCGCGCTCATAATTGAAGCGACCCGCTAATTTTTTTACCAGACGCAATGAGATGAAAAAAATCTAAACTTTTTAGAATGCCTCAAACGCACCGCAGGTCATGTGACAGGAACCAACCAATCACCCCTTTCCATAACAACATTGAAAGCTCAGTCAACATGAAGGATGGGGGTGCACCCAAACACAAGTTAAGCTAAAAAAATATAAGCTAATGTGTAAATGTCAGTGATTTATCTTTTTTGACTCATTCTTTTTATAAAAAAAAATGAAAGGCTGAAATATGAGGTTTATCTTTGTATAAAACCTTTTTTGTCAAAACTTTATTTAAACTTGTACATGTTAGTAGATAACATGTTGCAAGACACTCTTTTAAAATCTGGCAATCATTTTTAATGGTATTTTAATGTTTACGTAAACAAAAAGTGCATATTGATGCTAATCAATTTGTTATTTACTGTTTTTCAACATAAAACCTGTTGAATTGACGTCATTCTGTAGTATTAGTACTTTTTGAACAGGATTCTGTGATAACCGTGATAATTTTGGTCACTTTAATCATCTCATCATTTCCTCTCTAGTTATGATCAACTAAAATCAACAATAATTGTGTTTTTACATTATAATATGCAAAAGTACTATTTTCTATTAAAAAATATCTACCTCTCCCTCTCTCTCACACACACATCAGATACTCCTAGATAGATAGAAAGATAGATAGATACTCTAATGATACCGAGGTAACTATCTATCTAACTTGGATAATGCATTGTGTAGGTCTTAAATTTCAATGTTTATGGTCTTAAAATGTCTTAAAAAGGTCTTAAATTTGACTTACTGAAACCTGCAGAAACCCTGAAAAAATAACATGGTATATATAAAATTAAAATATGGTATTTAATATGGTTTGGTAATAAATAGGTTTATAGTTTTAGGTTTATAAATAGTTTTTTTTCACTGATATAATCTACATTCATCACATGCATTGTAATTTTGTCTTTTATCGGTTCATATTTCTTTATAATCAGAACATTGACGTATTTGTTTAATGTTATTACTCTATGACGTGACTTCCGTTCTCATTCATTCTGCCCTTCCTTTTCCGTTCAGTGCTGTTTAGTTCTCTTTCTCTTTGTCGCTGTGGCCTGATCCCGTCGTTCATCCTCTCTTCTTCTCTCCTCCTTCTCTCTCTCTCTCTCTCGGTGTCTCTGCAGTCGTCTGCTCAGCCTGTGCAGTTTGCTGCGGTCTCTTGTCCTCCTCTCCTGCCTGCTGCTTTCACTCAACAATACACTGTGGTACTTCTCTCTTCCTTCACTATGTCCTTCTCTAAACTTCACTTTTCTCTTCCCTCGATTTATTAAAGAGGCCGTATCTTGGAAAGCATGGAAAGAATTTTTCGGTTCATTTGAAATAAAAGTTCAATATATGATACACTAAAATTCACAACTCTTACACTTTTAAAATGTTTTAAATAATTAATTAGTTAATTATATTTTTATGTTTTCTGGTTGAGTGTTGTTGTTCAATAGACCCTAAAATACACAATTCTTGATTTTTTTTTTTTGTGTATTTAATATATATATTTTATATTAGTTTTTAGATTTTTTTTGTTTATTTGAAATAATTTCAATATACAATACATTCATACCCTAATATTCACAACTCTTAAACTTAAAATATTTTGTATTTATTCATGTTTTCAATTATATGTTTTTATTTTATATTGAAAAATATGAATATTAATTTATATCATTTTTACATTTATTTATTATTATTATTATTATTATTTTATTCGATTTTTCTTGTTCATTTGAAATGAAAGTTCAAACTACGATACATACATATTCACAGGTCTTAAACTTTTAAAATGTACATTTATTTATTATATTTTATATATTGTGTATTATTTTATATATTATATTTATTTATTCATTTATCTATTAGATTTTTCTTGTTATTTTGAAACAAGTTAAATATAAAATATAAATAAATATTACATAAGTGCAGAATATGGCCCCTTTAATGTTTTGTCCTATTTTCTATTCTCTATCTTTCAGTCTTTAATATTTTTTCTTTGTTTTTTTTTTGTTGTTTTTGGTTTGTCCCTGTTCTTCTCTTTAGTCATTTAAACTTTTTTTTGGTTTATTCATTTCCATTTTCTGTGGCATCCTGTGATCGGAAACTGGATGTCAAGAGAAACTCTGTTCCGTCAGTTTCATTGATGAATCCCTCCAAAGTTTCAAAACGAGCCCCATGTGATTTGTCGTTCCCAGCGGAGCCTAATGACTGAATTGGGTCACTTCTGTCATATTTCTCACTGTGTGACCTGTTTCTACCAAATATAACACCCTCATTAACAAATTCAGACCACATGAATAATTAACCACACCAGATGTTGTTACTACTTTAATAAGAAGATGTCTGCCAGTGGTGATGTCCTGGTGGATGAGGGGCAGGACTTTGATCTGAGCTTAAAGTCCTCGCTGTGATGCCCTGGTTTAGTTTTTGACAGACTCCCATGATCTCATGACACCTTCAGCGTGTGTTCCACTTCAACTTTTACAAATATATCCCATTTAGTTGCGTAATCAAATGACGATGGACTCTTGGGTTTCACGTGAGAGAAATTGATTAGAAAAATGACCTAATTCTAATAATCTTTTATGTTTATTGTGATTGGATTGTAAAATTGGACTTCGTTAATACTATTTAAATTTTTACCAGCTTTGATATAGTCACACTTTTTTCTTCTGACATAATTTTATCAAATTAAATATTTATTATACAATATTAAATAACTACATTTTACTTGAGTGTGTGTGTGTGTGTGTGTATATATATGTGTGTGTGTAAATATATATATATATATATATATATATATATATATATATATATATATATATATATATATATATATGTGTGTGTGTGTGTTTATGTATGTAAATATATATATATATATATATATATAGTTGTAGTTATGTGTTTCAGAATATATATATATATAGAATGTCTAGAAAATCTGTTTTTCTCACATAATTTAAAATATATATATATATATATATATATATATTTGTAATAAAAGTGAAATTGAAACTTTTTTTTGTATTTGTGCATTAAAACAGCAACAGGACGGTTTAAGTGCACAGTTCAGCCAGATGAATCTAGTTCGGCAGCCTTCAGGTGACGGTCCGGACCCCCACACGGGCCTCTACCCACAATCCCTGGTGCTCCAGAACCATCCGCCCAGCAGCTACATGCTTCCTTCAGCAGGACAGCCCATGAGCGGCCATCCCTACCCCCATCCCGCACCCGTCAACCAACCCATCCTACAGCCACACGGATACATGCAGCAGCCCGTGCAGCAGGTATAACCGCACGCTTATGGTGCACTATACATCATTATTTTTAACTTAAGAAAATCAATATTTTCATATAAGTAAAATATATATTTATATGTAAAATATGTACGAGTGTAAATTATAAAATGTCTATAATAGTACTTTTTTTAACACATAATTAATTTTATAAACGTAAATACCATTTATTCTAAAATTAAATAACTACATTTTATAGCATTTATATTATATTTATATAGCAAGTTTTTTTTAAATAAATGTATAAATGTAAAATATGTATTCTAAAATCAGATTTTATAGTTTATAATTTTATAAATATTTTTTTCTCATATGATGTTTAACTTAAATGTTTATCAAATTAAATAATTACTTTTATTTGTATGTGTGTATATATGTATATGTGTGTGTGTGTGTATATATGTATATATATATATACACATACATACAATTTAATTTTTTATTTAATTTTTGAAAATTAAAATTGTAAAATATGTATTAAATCACATTTAAAGTAATGTAGATTATAATATATTTAGTACTTTTTTCTTACATAATTTAATAAAATCATATAATTTCTTAAAATTAAATATATAATTAAGTAGCTACGTTTTAGACCATTTCTTGAAGAAAAAATTACATGTAGATCACATTTAAAATGTAGATTATAACATTTTTTTATTTAGAATTTTTTCTCACCTAATTTTTTACAAATTAAATATTACATTTTAAAAATATTTAAGATTTTTTTTAATATATATATATATATATATATATCTCAAATGTATACCTGTGCAGCCGTAATAATCGGACATTAATGGTGTGTGTGTGCAGGTGTCGGCGTGTTACTGTGCTCCGGGTCAGTACTCGCACTCAAGCCAACACTACAGAGCAATGCCGCCGCTACACTACAGCGCCCCCCAGAGTCAGACACTGCCACCGCAACAGACAGGTACAAACACAGCTTCTACATGCTCACTTTCTGTCCAAGTGTCAGCAGAAACAAGGCTCGGTGTCGCTGCGCTCTGATTGGAGCGCTGGGAGACGGGGCCGTGTCACTGTATGAGATTCGTAGTCATTCTCACAGTGAACCGGTCTCTTTTCCCAGCCCTCACTCCTCAACCTTTGACCTTGAGCTAGAGAGCTGTACGGCAGAAAAGCAACTAACTAACAATCAATAAATTATTGATTCATTACACAATTGCCATAGGCTATATTTATTACAAACAATACATTCATTAAAAAATATTCACTGCCATGTCACTTATAGCTCTATTGATCACAAACAAGCAAAAAAAAATTATATATATATATATATATATATATATATATATATATATATATATATATATATATTCATTACCCCATAACCATAGGCTATATTGATGGAAAAATAAATAAATATTAATTACCCACTCACTAAAAGCTATATTCATAACCTAGACTGAAACGATGCATTTGGGGGAAAAAGTAAAATATAAAATTATATAAGATAAACAAAATTTAATGTTAAACGTTAAATTTATTGAATGTCAATTTTTTGTCTCCGTTTCTACAAGTGTATTTTTAGTGTTTCCAGAAACAAATAAATTGGAATAATTTATTTCAATAAATTATATTTCATTATTTTTAAATACTTGCGTTACAATTATGAATTATGAATTTATCCTAAGTGTTTATGAATATTTAGCTAATTATTATCATACAAAGTATCAAGTGGCATAATTGCCATACATTTTTATTAGCATAGTAACTCTCAGAGGATCATAGCAACAACCGTGCAGTGCTGAGTGGGAACGATCGCTTACATTTCCTCCTGAAAATTTAAAAACCTGGTTAGAAATTAAATTGGGTGAACCTGTAAGAAAAATAAAAGAAAGAGAGAAAGAATGCAGAGGTGGTATTTTAGAGTGTGTGTGTGTGACGTTGAAAGCCCCTTTCACAAGCACTTGAGTGTGTGTGTGCGGGGCTTGTATGGTCAAAATCGACAGGCTTTTATTCTCTTCACTTTGGCCTTGCAAGGGCAGGGAAAAATATCTGTGCACTCGCTCACACACACTCAGAGGAGGAACGAGCCCGTCCCTTCATCCCTTCATCTCTACTGGATCTGATGAGAGGAGTGAGAATCACTCACTTTTAGATGCTCTGTCTCAATCTACACACAATCCCTACTAGACGTCTCTTAAAAAATAATTATAGTTATTATTATTGATCATTACAAACGTGTGTGTGTGTGTATATATGTGTGTGTGTGTGTGTGTGTGTTCAGTGGTTGCAAAATAAACTTTATTAATTTATATACATTTCTAAAATGAAATAATGCGAGACTATATTGTACTATATGTAATTGCGATACAATAATATGACATACTTATTATTGTTATTATAATTATGTAAAATAAAAATCTCATTACAATCCAAAACTATATAAAATGTTTTTTGATTTTTTTAAGTTTTACATTTTTAAATATTAAATATTACAATAGTACTATTATGTATATACTGATTATTATAAACATTATCAGTCTGGCTCATAGATATTAATTAGGTGACACAACATTTACCCAGACATCCAAACTGATTTGTTGGAAAATGCTGGTAAATAACAGACTATTATTATTATTATTATTATCACCAACTATTTTGCAGACATCACAAACTTACATCTAATCTTCTCACTACTTCACTCGGCGACTCTTTTTCTTCAGAAGCGAACGGTCTAAGACTAAGACACGCATTAACGTCCATCTGTTCCCGCTCATTTCCACGCCAGCCAGCGTCTTTTACTTCCTTTCACTGATTTCAGTCTTTTCGTGATTGAACTGCGCATTTAAAAGTAGTTTACAGCTTTAATGTTGCATAAAACCCCTCTTTGTTTTTGCACTTTGTCTTGAATGTTTCACTTCCAGATGTTGTTTGTCGGATTCGCTGTTGTTTATGCTAAAGAGTTGCCGTCGGAATGTCATTTCAGGTTTCCAGACGGTCATGCCCGGTCAACCCCCCAGCTACCAGGGCATGATGGGAGTTCAGCAGACCCAGAACCAATCGCTGGTCGGCTCTCAGGGCGGAATGGCCAATCAGATTCAGAGCGTTATGGTGCAGTATCCCACAATGCCTCCGTATCAGGTCAGTGCTGCGTTTTGCAAATCTCATCATTTTTTTCTCGGTACCTGGAGTGATTTTGATGAAGTAATGCGTGCGTTTGGCAGGTGTCTATGCAGCAAGGTTCTCAGAGCGTTCAGCAGGCAGCCTATCAGCAACAGATCATGCTCCAGGGACAGACCAATCAAGCGCCAGCGCCCTCCGGCAACATGCAGGTGTATTACAGCATGCTGCCGCCAACACAACACTCTAGCATCAGGTAACACGCACATGTCGATGCATTTATAAGTGAATATTTGCTTTCAACCAATCGGATTGAGGCATCGCTGATTTGATTGGGCCTCTAGTGTGTCTCATGCGAACTTCCTGTGTGTGTGTACAGCTCAGCCGTTGGCTTCCTCCCGCCGCCGGGTTCAGAGCAGATGTCGTTTCCCCGAGCGCCCTCCCCCTGCGGCTCTCAGCCAATCACAGGCCAGCAGTGCACAGGTATCATAGCCGCCTTCAGTGTACAACTATCCATAATGGTGCAAATTTATATATATATATAAAAAAAAAATATATATATATATATATATATATATATATATATATATATATATATATATATATATATATATATATATATATATAATTATTAAAAACAACGTTTTCGACTAGCTTATAGCAGGTTATTTTTGGTGTATTTTGGGTTTATTTTGGTATATATTTTGGTACATAATCAACACTAAATTAAATTGTATATTCATATTATATTTCTAAATTAAAATAAAACTTTATCAAACAATAAATTGTAAAGTATTATTATTATTTTTTTCAAAATGTTAAATGTAAACAGTTTTTTTTTATTGTGAAAACTCAAACTCGCCTCTGAAGCTCAGTGTCATGTACTAACTAACGGCAGTTTTTTTTAATTAGATATTAAGTCTTCGTACATCTCTCGGTTAATAAGTTGAGTGCATATAATGAGCTTTGAGCAGTTTATTGTTCATTTTCAAAATGTTTTACTTAGCTGTTTAATTAAATGTTGTTTACAATTCTGCTTTCTTCCTGTGCCTTACGGGCGTTTGTGAAGAGTACATCACACGTTTCAGAAGCTGTGAGAAGACTGTTTATTTGAATAAACCTCAGTGTTAATGAACGCTCAGCTAGTGTGTGTGTGTGTGTGTGTGTGTGTGTGTAGATGAGGTGATGATTATGTTGCTGAAGAAGAGGGTGTTTTTAATGAGGAAGAGGCAAGAACCCACACTCTTTGACCTTTCACTGTTTAATAAAGCGCTTTAATTGGCCAGTGTGTGTGTGTGTAGTGGTACATTTCATTTTTGCCTGCTGTCGAATAATTCAGTAGCAAGCAGTGTATTTTCAACGCCACTGATTAATATATATGTCAGCTATAGTGAAGCTGTACAGTT